>NC_064816.1:157481688-157491263 GCF_023721935.1 Panthera uncia | reverse complement strand
GGGGGGGGGTTGGAATCCGGGCTGGGTCCGGGAGGGGAGCCCCGAAACCCCGGCCATCCGCTCCGAGGGGCGGCCCTTTTGTCCTAACCAGCCCAACTCGAGGGAGAGCCAGGTGTCATGCAGCAGGAATTGTTTGTGGTGCCGCCGTACACGTAGAGGTAACCCCCAAATTGCGTTGATGGCCCATACCTTAAAATAACACCAACCGGTTCCCTGCTCTGTATTTCCGAAAATACCACCGGCAGGGTGTGTCTTCTGGTTAATAGGGAAAGTTAAATAGGAAAACCAGAAGCGGCTTCGCGAATTGGGTTTGAGTTCAGGTGACCCTGTCACTCCATCATTTCTGTCGCCTCTGCGCTCGCTCGGGTTTTCTCTCTCCTGCCCTGTTTGCTTCTTACTTACCTGGATCTTGTGAGGAAGCTGTTGAAACGTTGAAGGGGGTGAGTTCGTTCTTTGGCAAAATTGATATTTGAAACGGAAGGCGATGAGCTTTCACCTGGATTTTATTTTGAAACTGTTAAAATGCCAAGGGCGCAAAGCTTGTTCTTTGCCAGAATTAGTATTTGAGATGGAATATGGGGAGCTCAGAGTCGGAAAAGAACTTTGTACGAGATGCTTGACAGTTTGAGGAATTTAATTTGAAAGAACTCCACGCTATCTCGTGTGCTTGCGTTATTTATTTAGTGACTTCTCTTTGCCCCAGGAGTATTCATGGAATAAAGCTCCTGGAACAAAGAATGTGCCATGTGGATGCTGTGCCGTGTGCCAACTTTACTTTAATACTTTTGTTCATTTACAGCCAGGCAATGACTTAAATAAGCGTGCACAGCCGACATGAGAATGTCAACCAGATAGTACTAGGCCAGTACCTGCATTCATTTTCTGTTTTAGCTTCCCTGCAGCATTTCACAAGCACGTTGCTAGAAGATAACGCACGCATAGTAATTATCATTAGAAGTCTGCATCCATATCTATTATTCACGAGCAGTTACGTGATACATTTCAGGATCTTACTGGGACCTAATTTGCATTTTCTCCTACTGAAAAATAACCCAGTGTCTTAAATCGAATCCTCCTCATTACTCATCAGTTGCATACCGCGGGTCAAATTTTGGCCACTGTCCACAGAACAATACGGTGTGCCTCCCTTTCCGTTGAGATGCCGAGTGTCTACATCGTAGGGGTTTTCTTTGTCCCTGATACCAGTAATAAGAGTCTGTTGCGTTTAAACTTTTTGCAGATTCACTTGTGGGCCAGAGGAAAGTGGAGACCGCATGCATTTAGAAAGACACCACAGTTATGGTTAAGGACATAGACCCAGCTTCACGTCTCAGCTCCATTTCTCGTGTAGCCATGTGACTTGGGACAAATCACTGAGGTCCTCCGTCTGCCTTACTTTCCCTGTTTGTGAGATGAAGCTAATACCAACCAGGGTGTTTTGAGGATTAGATGAGATCATTTGTGTAATGGTATTTAGGACGGTGTAAACCCACATAGTAAGTACTGTGGACATGTTAGTTACTTTTTTTTTTTTAATGCCGTTAACCATTATACCGAATTCATGGACTTTTTAGGCTTTTATTAACAAACCTTAACATGGAGAGTCTTCTCAACATGGATTTGACGGGTTTTGTTTTTTTTTTCCTTGAGATTTATTGATTTAATTATGTTGCGTTTCTCAAAGCAGATCTACGGGCCTGGTTTCTTTTGCATTGTTTCTGCCGACATAATGAATATGAAGTATGAAACCTAAGCATCTAAGGAAAGGGATTTCCTGTTTTCGCCCATCTATTTTTATCTATATCGCTGTCATTACTTTAAAGCAGGCTGAAGCCCACAAATAACCCTGTCAAACTTTTCTAGATTTTTTTAAGAAGGCAGAACGTTAAGCACTTGCTCGGAAGCCGTTAGCAGAGCTAGAAAAAGAAATAGTGTCGGCATGCTTGTCTAAAATGCTGCTTTGTTTCTTTTGAACTTTATATTGCTTATTCATCCATAGGATGGAAAAACTGAATATCCAGCAGAATCTTACGTTTATTTGCGGGGGTGGGGAAGGTCCTCACAGTTTAAGCCATTACACCCTTCAATATCCTGTGAACTACGTGTTAGCAGCCTTCATCACAGATGGCTGTTGAATCGATCCTCATTTGATCTCTAAACTTCTTTCTTGGGGCCCGCGGGTGGCTCCGTCGGTGAAGCGTCCATCCAGCTCTCGATTTCAGCTCGGGTCGTGATCTCACGGTTCTTGAGTTTGAGCCTCGCGTTGGGCTCTGCACTGTCCGTGCTTGGGATATTCTCTCTCTCTCTCTCTCTCTCTCTGCCCCTCCCCCACTCGCACACGCGTGCTTGCACGCACACAGGCGCACACGGTTCTCACGCGCTGTCTCTCAAAGTTAAAAAAAATTCAAACTCCTTAACCATGACTGTCGTCGTTTCTGCCTTGCTCTCCGGATGCATTGCTTAGACGGAGATACGTCTGGCAGGCACAGAAACACGTGATGCCGAATATTTTTGTTACCGAGTGTTTTTCTGTTTCCTGATAAGTTATAACCAATACTGTATTTGTCAGAAGTAATTTGGGGGCGCTGGCGAAGTCGGAGTAGTCTCTTCAAATGTCGTTTGCTTCTGGGAAGGAAGGAGAAGCCGTACCGTGACCTGGTCAGGGGGTCCGGGTCATCTTTTGCCTGGATTCTGACACCAGCGGCCTTGCCCCCGTTCTGCCGCCAGCCCTCCTTACCATCAGATTCCTCCTTTGCGGGAAGCTCTTTACCTCTGTCTTCCGTCTATATATAGGATAAGTGGGTGCTTCTCTTCCTTTGCAACCTCGCCGCCACCTCCCGGCCGTACACGCCAGTGATCGGAGGGCTGTCTGTGCCAGAGATCGCCAGACGTCTTTTTAAGGGGCAGGTTCTGGTTCTGCGGCTCTGGGCTGGGACCTGGGGGTCTGCGTTTCTGCCAGGCTCGCAGGGGCTGCGGCGGCGGCTGCTTCCTAGACCCCTCTGTGAGCAGCAAGGCTCCAGAACAGACATCGGCCCACTTCTGCAAAGGGCCAGATGGTCTGTGGCTCGGGCTCGGTCACGACTCCTCCGCCCGCCCGTGCGGCAGCGAGGCGGAAGGCAGCCGAAGCCCAAACTCAGCCCAACGGGCCGTGCTCCGGTGAGCCTTCGTTTGTAAACACGGGCCGGATTTGGCTCCCAGGCGTAGTTGGCCAGACCCTGGCTGCGCGCGCCTCTTGATTTCTGCGTGCCTCTCACGGTCTCTGTGCCTTAGAGTGTTCCGTTACCTTGACCGCGACACCTTCTCTTCCTCCCTGTCTCCGCCCTGTCCGTGTTACTGATGCCTCACGGCTCTACCCAGATCTTGCCCCCTCTTCGAGGCCGTCCCCCAGATCCCTTCTGCGCCTCTTTTCACAGTTCGTCTTGCTGTTCCCCGTGCCTGACGCGGCCGGCGCACAGTAGGCGTTCAGCAGTGTCCGGAATCTTCGTCCGGTGCCTCGGTGAATGTTACTCCGCGGGAGCGTTGAGAGGACCCGGTGGTTCTGTGTATGCAGAGGGGGGAGAACACTGCCTCACCCATAGCAGTCGCTTTATGCGTCTGCTTTTCGATTTTTTTATTCAGAGGTCAATCACGTTAATGTTTTTCTTTCATCCGGATGAACTGTCGGGAACGTATTTTATGGCCGGACCAAGCACAAGTACTGAGTAGGGACCTAAACACAGCGCAGGGATGCTGTAGATAAGTACCAGCAGCTCAGTCCCAGTCAGTCAATCTATACTTTGGCCGCCGCTTCGAGAATTGGACAGCCCCTTGGAAGTATCCGTGTTCTCTCCCGGCCTCCCTCTTGTCCCTTCAGCTGTCACAGACTCTTCAGTTATTTCAGGGTCTTGGTAACTCGCCATGGCGCACTCCTCTCACTTAGCTGGCTCTCCAGCCTGCTTCTTCCCTTGCCGTCAGCCTCCTCCCTGATCCCAGACCACCTCTGGGGTCCTCCCTGGCCTTCTTCACCCTCACGGCCTCCTCCAGACTATTAGCTTTCTAGAACTCACCTCCAGCTCATTTTTCCGGCGAGGCTGGTCAACCTTGTCTACGCTGATCAAAAGTATGGAAGAAACGGGGCCACTTTTTTTTTTTTTTTTTTTTAAGGAGGAAAAGCATAACTTGTCAGGTCAGAATGTTAGGCCTCGTTTGGTAGTAAAGTAGCCATATCCTCGTAATCCACAGTCGCTTGGGGCTCTGCCGCTTGTTTTGCTGTTGTTGTCACCGGGAGTTTTCTGCATAAAACAGGGCCTGCACCTGGTGAACTTGAGCTTTTCCTTCTGATTCAAAAATACGGCCTAAAGCAAGCGGCAACCACTCTATAAACAGAACCAAAAATTGGTGCTCGCTCAGACGCGTTCATTTTCAACTGGGGGAGCAAAGCGACCAAAGATTGGTTGTTGTCAGGGGACAAAAAATCTTACATATTACAGTGGCTCGTGGCTCTCCAAAGGGCCGTGTTACATGAACGGATATATTTCTGCCAGATCATAGTTTCACAGGCGTAGGACGGTTGGGGGGTGGGGAGGGGAATATATAAAAAGTTTCAGAGGGGGATTGGGCAGTGAAAAGTTTGAGAAACACTGCTCTGACTTCAGGGAGAATTGTCTCTCTATGTTTTTGCCGGGACCTGTCAGAGCACCCCCTTATCACTGGCCTCAGAGCCGCTGCCCAGTGAGGCTCAGCCCAGTCCACTTGGTGGGACATTGGCTTTCATGTGAACAGTGCTGCCCTCTGGTGGTAGAGACGCTACAGTGATAGGTTTGTAGTCTGCCCACCCCCACCTCCCACCTTTGGGTACCTCTCCATAATGATTAGATTGTTCTAGATTATTGGAAGGCTCCGATCATCTATCATCCAAACTCTGGCCTTCCCTACCGTTTACATACTCATCTCAGACAACAGATTCTCTCTTAATTATAAAAGTAGTTAAAATTTTATGAAATATTTACAATTAATTTTTTTTTTTCCTCGGGGCGCCTGGCTGGCTCAGTCGGTTGAGTGTCCAACTCTTGATCTCGGCTCAGGTCATGATCTCACAGCTGGTTGAGTTTGAGCCCTGAGTCGGGCTCTGTGCTGACAGTGCGGAGCCTGCTTGGGATTCTCTCTCTCCCCCTCTCTCTGCCCCTCCCCCCCCCCCCCACGGGCTCACACAAATGCTCGCTTGCTCTCAAAATAAACTTAAAAAAATTTGTTTTCATCTCTAGCTGACCCATATTTAAAAGCTTGCCATATTTAATAGGTTTTAGGTATACATTTTAATGTCTCTAAAGTTAGGCTATAGCTTCACATTTGATGGTATCTTAGATTTGATGAGATAGAACGGTTGTCTTGTGGCCTGGGGAGGTGTCATTACCTGAAATGGAAAGATCCTGACTACCTGAGATAAAGAGGGGCGACTCGAGGTATTTGAAACCGGGATCTGTTGGCTGGGCCTCACGAGCAACTTCCAGAAAGTCCTCGGGAGCTGAGACAGCAGTCCGGTCCTCTCCATGAAGGATTGGTCTCCATGACCTTCCCTCTCAAGACCGACTTTGCTCCGTGAAGGCCCTCAGCTGCGACCCCACCAGTCAGGGGGCCACGGTCCAGACCCGTGATTCGGATGGCGGCACAGTGCCCAGGATGGTCCCATCCTGCAGCTCTGCGTGGGCTGCAAAGTCCCTGAAAGATGTTATACTGGGATCCCTGAGGCTTTTTAAGTCTACTTATTTATTTTGAGAGAGAGAGAGAGAGAGAGAGTGCTGCGTGGGGCTCGAACTCACAGACTGTGAGCTGAACTCCTGACCTGAGCTGAAATCAAGACTCAGACATTTATGTGACCAACTGAGCCACCCAGGCGCCCCTCTGCGGATTGAAAAGTGGGAAGCCTGACAGAGCATTTGGAGTTGACTCGAAAGAAATGGAAAGATGGTTTATATCCGGTATCGGAGGTTCTCCTAACCAGCGTGTATGAAGTGCACTGAGCACTGTTGTAAGTGTTCACGTTTGTCTAATCCTCACAATAGCCTCGAGACATAAATATTTTTGTCATCCCTATTTTATAGAGGAAGAAATCAAGAAAGTAAGAGGTTTAGTCACTGTCTCCGGGACGTATGTGGGAAGGTGGGGAACCAGGTTTCAAATACGGTCCTGTGCTCTGAGCCAGGGTACGTAACCAGCCCGGAATCTTCTTTTACTCAGAAACCCTCTACGTTTTCCCGCCTCCGGCACATTCCGCCTGAGCCACTGAGGCCATTTCCAGGGGCTGCCTGGTGCAAACTCCAGGGGACACCTGTCAGGCCCCTTCTTACCTTCAACTCTTAGTAACAGTCCACAAAGATGGTCTCTGCTCCCGTGTACCGCACAGCCCCCTCGTGGCCACCTCACGCACGTCTGGCTGTTGGTTTTCTCTCCTTGATGGTTCCGACTCTTGTTTCCAGAGCATGGGATGTCGAACTTGCTCCCGGCCGCCGTGCCCAGTGCCTACCCGCCTTCTTGTCCGCCGCCTTGCTCTCTGCCATCACTTCACTTACCCCGGGGCCTGTTGCCCCGTGTTTTAATGCCATGTATTTAGGGGCGCCTGGGTGACTCAGTCAGTTAAGTGTCTACCTCTTGATTGCGGCTCAGGTCATGATCTCAGGGTTGGGAGATCGAGCCCCGCGTCGGGCTCGACGCTCCGCTCTGAGCGTGAAGCCTACTTGAGAGTCTCTGTCTCTCTCAAAATAAAATCTTTTTTAAAAATTAAAAAATAAAAATTTAATCCCACGGATTTCGTGACCACAGTGCTTAATAACTGATGATGCCCAAACAGACACCTCACCCACATCTCTCCTGAGTACGCAGCTGCCGCTGGCCATCTCTGCTGACCACTTCGCCCGCGGCCTCTGTTCTGGCCTCCTGCACCCCCTCCTCCCTGGTTTCGGCCGGCCGAATTCAGTAAGTGGCATCACATCCGCCTCGCTGTCGTTGTAACAGGAGTGATGCTGGAGCTCGTGTGCCCGCGTCCGGGTGATGGAGCCCTCGGACCGTTGCCAGTGCCTGTCACTCCTGCCGTCACTCGGGGCCAGCCCGTCCGTGTTGCTGCTGACCTGTTAAGCAGCCCGCTGTCTCCCAGCACCTGCCCCACCCTCCAGTCAAGTTCAGCTGCTGCCCCCGGAGGTGTTTTATAAAAGCACATACGTGGGACACCTGGGTGGCACAGCTGGTTAAGCATCCGATTTCGGCGGCTCCGGTCACAATCTCGCGGTTCGTGAGTTCAAGCCCCGCATCGGGCTCTGTGCTGACAGTTCGGAGCCTGGAGCCTGCTTCGGATTCTGTGTCTCCCTCTCTCTCTGCCCCTCCCCTGCTCATGCTGTCTCTCAATAATAAATAAACGTTAAAAAAAATTTTTTTTAATAAAAACACACACACACACACACACAAGTCACATCACTGCCGTGCTCAGGTTTCCTGCCCTGCGCTCCGCCGTCCCTGGTGCCTGCCCCTGCCTCCCCTTCTTGCGTGTCTGTGTTCGCGGCTCCCTGCACCTGTCCCGGCCGCCCTGCTTGGTACCACGGCTGCCGGACATTCGCAGGCCGCGCGCCCCTCCCCGGGCTGCTCTTCCTCTCCTCCCCGCCACCTGCTAGTTTTCGTCAGCTCTCAGCCCCGATGTCACTTCCCTGGGGGAGCCTTTCCGACAGCCCCAGAGAGGACTTCGCATGTCCTCCCTGGATATCTATACGGGCTGTTAAGGAGAAACGCGTTTCCTTGTGTTTCTTTGTCACTGACTTGTGAGCTCCGTGAGGGTGGGGACTGAAAACTTAACAGTTGCCGTGTTTCAAAGATGCCGTGGTGAAGACAACTTCCGTTTCCAGTACATGTTTGTTCCCCGTGTGAGGAGCTTTCGACTTGACTCGGGCACATAAGCTTCGCGTTTTAGAAAGTGTTCTTTCTTATAAAGAAATAAGGCGTTTCTGTGAAAGGCAGTCGGTGGAAATCCATTTGCCAAGTTACTGCCTCCCGATCACAGAGTGGTGACAGGTGGGGGCGTGCGGGGTGACAGCAGAGGACCTGCTTACGTAATCCGGCAACCGAGGAAAACGTCTCTTAGATCTTTCTTCTGTGGCTGGGATGGCAGCAGCACTGACGTCAGGGGGAAAGAAGCCTCGCTTATCTCCGATGAGAAACGGGGCGGCCGTCCGGAGGAGGAAACCAATTTGGGGACCTCTGAGTTAAATTGTTGTCACTTTTTAATCTGCTTAATTTGCTGCTGCTTTCCTGCTCTGAGCTGTTTCCTGTGAATCTGAATTCATGGGAACCCCCGTGATTTACCGTTATATATTGGTCACCTGTCACTCGCAGCAAGCTGCTGCCACGTGTTTTATAGGTCACCTGTTCCGTGAGGACCTCCTCAGGAACACACACGTCCGCGTTCTCACGTGCGGATTTATACCCTGTGTTTGGCTCTCACCTGCCACACGGACTTCATGAGCTTTGGAGCGCATGTGTGCCCCGCCCCCCTTGAGTTGCACATGTCCTTCGTGTCATAGTCCCTGAGAGCACGGGGCAGAGCCAGCTTGGAGTCCCGTTCCTTCCACGTAGTCGCCGCGAGACCTCAGGCCAGTTATTTCGAGCGTCAGTTTCATCCGTAACTGGGACAGACTAGTAGCCTCCAGCTAATAGGATTATATGTGGATTGAGTGACAGGAGTATAGCATTTGCTGCCTCCCCTGCCGGGCAGGACAGTGCCTGCAGGTACGGCCGAGGTGACGGCCCGAGGAGGGCCCACGAGGCAGCCGAGGGGGACTTTCGGGGTCGCAGTCACCAGTGGTTTAGCACGTGTGCTGGCGGACTTGACGTGAGCGCTGCCCGCGCTGGCCGGTCGGCAGCATTGGGGACCGGGGGTCGGACCGTCCCCGTTCCCTCCGAGCCACCCTGCGAGGAGATAGCGTTATCCCCGCATGACAAGTGGAGAAATGCGGGCGCCTGCCCGAGGTCACACCCAAGGTGGTGACAGTTCTAACCTGGGTTTGGTCTAGCTCTGTCCCGTTCTGGCTTCCACACCCCGTCCCGCTGGGACCTGCAGTCCCCGGGGGAGGAGCCCGGGGGCCCCGTAAAGGGGTCTCCTGTTCGCGCCCCACTCTGCAGACGGTGCGCCACGGTGGGGGGGGCCAGAGGGCCCGCTGCAGGAGGACCCGCCGTACTGCCGGACCCAGGGGCGTGCGCGCACCGTGGACAAGCGCCTAAGCCGTGGCCGAGGGGGACGGGTCAGCGCGAGCAGCGTCCTGCCCGAATCGCCCACTGTGGGGGGACTCCCGGTCTCTGCCCACCCGACTGGGCTGGGCCGCCACGCTGTGACTCCACGTGACTTGCTGAACACGTTCATTTGTCTCCTTTCCCTGGTAAAGTCCTACTGAAATGACAGCAGTCAGTGAAAACGAACACAAAAGGTAGTCTTGCTCGAGAAAACCAAAAACTTAGTTCTGGGAAAAGACCAAAAAAGTGGGTAAACCTTTGTCAGATGTGTTCAAGAATGTCGTGAGTGACCATGCAAAGCTTTAGAAATAAGCGGGGGGGGGGGG
>NC_064816.1:157480911-157481588 GCF_023721935.1 Panthera uncia | reverse complement strand
AGCCAGGTCACGATCTCGCGGTCCGTGAGTTCGAGCCCCGCGTCAGGATCTGGGCTGATGGCTCAGAGCCTGGAGCCTGATTCCGATTCTGTGTCTCCCTCTCTCTCTGCCCCTCCCCCGTTCATGCTCTGTCTCTCTCTGTCCCAAAAATAAATAAAAAACGTTGAAAAAAAAAATTTTTTAAAAAGTAGTCTTAGTTGAATCGTACATTTTAAATAGGTGAACTCTATCTATGGATGTGAATTATAGCTCAATAAAGCTGTTTCTTAAAAAAAGGAATTAACAGTCCTCAGCCTTGGGGCACCTGGGTGGCTGTCCATTAAGCCTCTGACTCTTGATCGCGGCTCAGGTCGTGATCTCATGGTTTGTGAGCCCACGTGGGCTCCATGCTGACAGCATCGAGCCTGCTTCAGATTCTCTCCCTCCCTCTCTGCGTCTCCCCCCGCTTGTGTGTGCCCTCTCTCTCTTTCTCTCAAAATAAATAAAGTCGAGGCACCTGGGTGGCTCAGTCACTTAAGCATCTGACTCTCGGTTTCGGCTCAGGTCATGATCTCACAGTTAGTGGGTTTGAGCCCCGCTTTGGGCTGTGTGCTGACAGTGCAGAGCCTGCTTGGGATTCTCTCTCCTCTTCCTCCCCCCCCCCCCCCCCCCCCCCCCCCCCCTCTCTCTCTCCCCCT
>NC_064816.1:157316270-157480811 GCF_023721935.1 Panthera uncia | reverse complement strand
CTCTCTCTCTCTCTCTCTCTCTCTCTCAAAATAAATAAGCTTAAAAAAAAAAAGTCCTGAGCCTTCCTTCCCCTGCCCCTGCAAAAGAGGGCCAGTGCTCAGCCTGTCAGTGGGTGCACTCTGTAAAACCTTCAAGGAACAAGTACTGTGTAAGTTAGTTACGTGATTTTAGGGCATAGGAAAAGGTAGCAGCTTCCACGCTCATTCCCTGAAGCTAGCTTCATCCTGACACCCAGACCAGCTGATGGCACGGAAGAAACCCGATGATTAGCCTGGCCTTGAAAATACGGGCAGAACCCCTGCGTAAGCATCAGCAAAAGGAGCCACGCGCTGCACGGTGACCACGCTGGGTGTTGTCCTGGAAATGCAAGAAAACCGCAGCTTCTTAAGAAATCGCTAAGGAATTAATGTCAGCAGGTTAAAGGAGAAAACCCTCTGGCCATCTCAGTAGACACCGAAATAGCAATTGATAAATACGTGCCTTTAACAAAATCCTTAGTAAGCTAGAGAGAGAGAAGGAAACGCCTTTAAATTGCTGGGAACATACTTGACAGAAGCCGCCGGGCAGCAGTGAAGTGATTCCTGGCCTTCGCCGTCAGGGCGGTCTCCACCCTGCCGACCCGTCGGTGCTTGGGACTTGACCTCTGTGAACTAACCTCTGTCCTCCCCGTTGCTTCAGCTTAATAATCTGTGTCCTAAGAACGAGGGAACGTAGGGGAGGGTGGATGCTTCAGTCGCGTGGTTCCCAAGATTAAACATGAAGCCATTTTGAAATGGGGGGGAAATCCCATACAATTTCAAGGTCACGGCGTTGTTTGTGACATCTCTTGGGCATTTATTGCAGCCCGTTTTGCACCCGCTGGGGAGCCGGCGTGCCTTTACCTACCCACACTTCTTTCTACCAAGTCTTTGACCGCCCTTGCCTAGCAGAGCTGATCCATTTCCCTCTGCAGAGGTACTTACCTCTGGCACGCTCGAACCCAAATGCAGAAAGCATGGAGAGAACAAATCGAATGCACTTCATTTATTTTACTGCCTCGTAACAAAAACAGGATCCTACTTCTTGGAAAAGAACTTTACCGATAGAGTGGGTAAACCTCATACCTGTAAAATTATATTTAAGCTTTGGCTTTGTTACTATTTGCGTTTCTAAGCACTTTAGGGAAACTTACATGAGTGTGGTCTTTCCCGTATACCTCAACTTTCTCGTTCCCATTTCTTGCTCAACTATTTTCAATGGTCTTCTAAAAAAATAAAAGATACCGTATGTATTAGGTAAACTTGTGTTTCAAAATGTAGAATAAAGGATAAAAGAAAATTTTTTTTAAACTAACATATTGGGGCACCTGGGTGGCTGTGGGTTAAGCATCAGACTTCAGCACAGGCCACCATCTCACGGTTTATGAGTTTGAGCCCCACATCGGGCTTTGGGCTGAGAGCTCAGAGCCTGGAACCTGTTTTGGATTCTGTGTCTCTCCCTCTCTGCTCCTCCCCCACTCGCAATCCTTCTCTCTCTCAAAAATAAATAAACATTAAAAAAAATTTTTTTAGGGGCATCTGGGTGGCTCAGTCAGTCATGCGTCCAACTTGGGCTCAGGTCATGCCCTCAACAGCTTGTGAGTTTGAGCCCCGCATCGTGCTCTGTGCTGACACCTCAGAGTCTGGAGGCCTGCTTTGGATTCTCTGTCTCCCTCTCTCTCTGCCCCCCCCCCCCTTTGTGTGTGTCTCTCTCTCTCTCTCTCTCTCTCTCTGTCTCAAAAATAAACATTAAATTTTTTTTTAATTTTTTACATTAAAAAAATGAAAAATACAAAAAAAAACCCTCTATCATTGGGGCACCTAGGTGGCTCAGTTGGTTGAGTATCTGACTTCGGCTCAGGCCTTGATCTCATGGTTCGTGAGTTCGAGTCCCACATCAGGATTTGTGCTGATAGCACAGAGCTTGATTCAGATTCTCTGTCTCCCTCTCTCTCTGTCTCTCCCTCCCTCTATCTCTCTCTCTCTCTCTCTCTCTCTCAAAAATAAACATTTAACAAATTAAAAGAAAAACTAACATTGATCTTTAGTGGAATTAGAATGCAAGGTCTGTATATTAAGTTAAAATCGTGGGGATTGGAGGGGCACCTGGGTGGCTCAGTGGGTTGGGCGTCTGACTTCGGCTCAGGTCATGATCTCACGGTTCATGAGTTCGAGCCCCGCGTTGGGCTCTGTGCTGACAGCTCAGAGCCTGGAACCTGCTTCGGGTTCCGTGTCTCCCTCTCTTTCTGTCTCTCCCCTGCCCATGCTCTGTCTCTCTCTATATATCTCTTAAAATTCAATAAACATTAAAAAAAAAATGAAAAATATATTTTAAAAAAATTCGTGGGGATTAGAGATAAGGAGTCGGGCTTTTTGTTTAGAGGGTTTCTCAGTGAAGTTCGGGGTGACACGTGATGTTTGTTTCAAAATGCCTTCATCCATGCACACTTAGCTCTTTGAGATGTGGTTTGGATCTATGACCGTGACCCGTGATGTCACCCAAGGTGCAGTGTTCAGTCGTGGCAAATGAAGGAGGCGGGATGTGGCCTGGAGTCAGGTGTGCGTGTTGCTGGCCGTGGCCTAGCAGAGCCTCTTTCCCGCGGTTGCCCGACGGCAGCTTGAAAAGCCTGCCCCCAAGGACAGGCCGCCATCCCTGTGAGGGGCTCCCCCTTCCATCGGTCCTGTAGGCCCCCAGCCCCTACGGCTCTGTTAAGTCAACCCTGGGACTGGCTTTCATCTGCCGGGGAGGACGCCAGGGGCCGATTTAGTTAGGACAGCACACGGGAGCAGTCGCCCTCCATACAGGCCTTAATTGTGTCCCCTGACCTGCTTGCTGTCTGCAGAGAACGAATGGTCTCTTGGCACGTCTGGCCCCGAGCAGGCAGAAGGCGTCCCGCTTCAACACGGTTAGGGAGTCGCTGCATCGCCGAAGCCGGCCGCTGCTCCCTTCTCTCCCATCCCCACCACTGAGCCGTCTGCGAGCCACTCCCAGCCAGACTTCCAGCACCTTCCACCTGCCCCTTCGTCTCGCTCTCCTTCTGTGGGAGTCTCGCCTTTCTTAGACTAATTATCAGTGACAGTCTGTCCTTTTCGTCTTCATACCGTTAAGGCTAGAAATGCCAGAGCATCAAAGCATCTTAGAATTCAGTTTTTACAGAGTCTTTCTAAATTAAAATTCCACGTAAATCGGTGTTATAGAAAGTAATTTATGACTCTAGAGGTTATCTCTGAAATGTGAATTTGTCAAGTTGTTTTGCTGTATTTTCAGGGTTTTAAAATCCGTGTATAATAACGTGGACATTTTAACATCTTCTGCAGTTTTACTCAATTCAGTTACTTTTTGTTTTGTCCAGTGGAATTAGAAAATAGTTTCAATATAAAATATGCTTGCAACCACTTTTCAAGCTTTAGATTAATGCTGTTACACTTTTAAAAAACTTACATGGGGCACTTCCACAAATGCATCATCTCATCACAAAAACATCCCTTTTCAACCCTTCAGTCTTGCAAAGGTGTATAAGTAAAGTTTCTTTACTGATCATTAAATCTAGATTCACCAGCATTCTTTTAAACTGGGGTGCTTTGGGGGGCGCCTGGGTGGCCCAGTCAGTTAGGCGTCCGACTTTAGCTCAGGTCACGATCTCATGGTTCATGGGGTCCAGTTCCGGATCCGGCCCTGTGCCGACAGCTCAGAGCCTGGAGCCTGCTTCGGATTCTGTGTCTCACTCTCTCTCTGACCCTCGCCTGCTCTGTCTCTCTGTGTCTGTCTCTGTCTCAGAGGATAGATAGGCAGTACAGTAATCCTGGACTCATACTTGGTCCTCTGCATTTTACTCATGAGTCTTTCTGCCATTCAGCAGGTGCGAGCCTGTCCTGACACCTCCTGGGAACTTGCTGGAGGCCTGTCCGGTGTCTCACAAAGCTACAGTCTAAAAGGAAAGCAGACCTGTAACTTTAGTACAAGGCGTACCACGACTCCAGAAGCTAATTGCTCACAAAGCACTAACGGGAATGTTAAAAGGAGCAATTACTTCCGACTTGAAGGCTTCACGGAAGGTGTTCCGGGTCCTTGAACTGAACTTTGAAGCTACGTTAGTTTTCTGAGGCCCCCGTCACAAACGTAGCATCTTAGAACGATAGAACTTCATTCAAGGTGATTGTCCTTGACTCTCCTAGCTTCTAGGGGTCGCCCCCAGTCCTTGGCGGCCCTTGGCCCGTGGCTGCATGACTCAGCCCCTGCCTCGTCCTCCCGTGGCCGCCTCCGTCTGTGTCTCGACTTCTGTGGTTTGTAGGTCATTGGTCTTTGGATTTAGGGCCCAACCTAATCTAGGCTGGTCTCGTCTCCCGGTCCTTGCTGTAATTTCACTCGCAGAGGCCCTCACTCCAAATACAAAGTCTCGTTCTGATGTTCCAGCTGGGCACAGATTTTGGGGAGCCACTATTCAGCTGCCAGAAGGCAGGTGGGATTTCAGTGGGCCAGAAACGGGACGCCCTTCCGGAACACAGGACAGCATGCGCAGAGCGGAGGCGGGAACCCAAGGAGCGCATTCCCCGGGCTGAACTTCCCACACTTCACAGAATCCTTTGGAAGGGAAGTGTCAGTCCGGCCTGAGAGTGGACGATTCCCAGAGGGTGTGGTCGGAGAGGAGGCCGGGAGCGGGGAATGGGGTCAGGTGGTGGAGACCCTGTGCTGTGCGACGACGTGTAGTGTGTCGTGAGGTAGCGAGGGCTTGTCGGGGGGGACGGAGTCGGACCTGCCCTAGGAAATGCTGGCTTTCACGCTTTCCCACCCCGCGTGTGTGTGATCGCGTTTACACTTAGTTGCTGCGTTCTTCGAATTCTTTCCTTAACCTTCAGCAATCGAACCCCTCACCCCAGTTTCTGCTTCCCAGTAGTCCCCTTCAGCAGCCGCTCGGCCAGCGGTAGGTCAGCGCGTCCTCGGAGGAGGGGTCCTTCTAAACCCAGTAACTCAAGTGCCAGTGTGATGCTCCGTAATTCTGCTCCTGTGCCGGGACGACCTGCAACAGCAGGGCCAGGAACGAGGAACGGGACACCGATGCCGTCGTAGCCCCGGGCTCCCTGCGAGTAGTGGGAGTCCGAACTCCTCGCGTTCTCGAGAACTTGAATCACGCGTTCCAGACAACCTGTTCTCGTTGGATGGTCTTGGTTTTGGGGTTTTTTTCTTTTTACTTTAATTCCACATCCCTCTTACTTTCTGTTTCATCCCATTTCTTTCTTCACTTGCGATTGGAGACTTCATCAGAGCGTAAATAATACGAGTGGTGCCGCCGATAATCTGAAAGTTTACACTCCGTGGAGGGAAACCACGACGTTTCATAATATTTCGCTTGATTTTCCTAACTTAAGTCACGAACGCTTTTGTTATTCATGCCGTTTTATCGCAACAGTAATAATCTGTCCTTATTACAGACTCAAATTTTGTCGTAATGTGCTTTACATATTTAACATCTTGCTTTCTTTGGCCAAGCTTCTCACATTTAAAAAAAACGTTTGGGCCCCTGGGTGACTCAGCCGGTTACGTGTCCGACTCTTGACTTCAGCTCAAGTCATGATCTCGCGGATTGTGGGTTCGAGCCCCGTGTCGGGCTCTGTGCTGACCGCGTGGGGCCTGCTTGGGATTCTCTCTCTCCCCCTCTCTCTGCCCCTTCCTGAATAAAAAATACATAAAAATTTTTAAAATGTTGTAGGTCCTCCTCAAAACCCTCAGCCGAGAGGCGCCTGACGAGCCAGGGCTGAATGTCCTGTGCCATCCTGGGGGGAAGAAAAACTAGGGCCTGCTGAATAATGCGTGGACCTCTGGTAACAGTTTGTTCGTCGTTGCCTTACCGCCTCGTGAACCGTCACAGAAGCGCCATACTGATGAAAGACACTGGTGACGGAGGAAATGCATCTCTCCTGTCGCGGAGGCTGGTGTGTGTTGGGGCAGGGACCGGGGGAGCCGCCGTCGCACCACCACCGCCGGCCGAGGCAGCACGCACGGAGAAAGACCTCAGCGAGCCCAGCTCTCCGCAAACTCCCCACTGACGTGGAGGCCGTGTGTGTGAGCAGGGAAGTCCTGGGGGCGCCCGCGGGGCGTCAGAGCCGGGGCGGGAGGCCGTCTGGACGCGGAGCCTACTCCCCAGCCACGCACAGATCCGCCAGCGGGGAGGGTGGGCGCCCCGCGGCCTTCCTCACCCCTCCCCGTGCGGTGTAGGTTTGTAAGTCAGAGTATAAAATGAACGTTAGGAATCCATGCTGATACAGACAGGCAGATAGTCCCGTGCAGAAGAGTTCTGAGTAATTCAGGTACATGCCCTCCCCTCGAGGAGGTGGCCCATAACGCCTGACCCTTTGAACGTGGGCCACGGGTGCAGACTTCCTCGCAAAGGCTGCCGCGCGGAAGGAGGAGAAAGTCACCGCCAGCGAGAAACCGACAGACGCTACCGAGCCACGTGGGAAGTCGTGTCGACGGCAGGTGCCGTTGATGCGGTGGGGTGAGATGGCGCCTTACCTTGCGGTCGGTCTTCTCCCCAAAACACATAACCCCGAGACCGAGGTCATGAGAGAAGCCTCGTGCGAATCCGAACTGACCCGCTCCGGGAGAACCCACACCGAGACCGCACACGGTAGTTACTCGCTGAATGAACGAAGGCAGTGGATGAGTAAGATCCCGGTCGTTCGAAGGAGGGATCGCCCCAGAAGGAGAAGAGCATTCGGGCTGCACGGATCGCCGAGAACGAGCTGTAAAGGGACAGCTGATGAGAAACCCAGGTGGACGTCGGTACGCCTTCAGAAGTGGAGGTGGTTAGACTTCCTTGCCTTTGTGGCCCCGGGGGGATTGTGCGCCCGCGTGACCTCACGCGGTCCAGGGTTTCTCCTGCCACGCGGCGTCTGTCCGGGTGCCCTCCTTCTCCACCAGCGTGTGAGCATGGGGGGGCAGAGACTGTGCCTGTGCTGTTCATCTTTATGTCTCAGCGGGGACACGGGGTGTGGACCGTAGCACGTCCCGGGCGTCGGTCGGACATGCGTGCGTGCATAGTTGAAACTGCGGAGTTCTCTTGAGACGCGTCGGAGTCTCTCTCTCGGACGTGGATTTGGATCCCTCTTTGGTTACTTCTAAGTGCTGACTCTAGGCCAGTTCCTCAGCCCCTCCTCACCTCCCATCGGCTCGTGTGCAGAGCGAAGAAATTAAGGTGTTTGCCCTCAGAGTCATTCTATAAATTGAAGGAGGTAATTGATTTAACACTTAGCGTACAATATAAAAATCCTTGGCCCGTAGTGAACACTCAAACGTTCACCTGTTTTGTGGATAATTTGGCATCTGAGGCTGGGCTGAAATGGGACAAGGAAAAGTAGAGAAAGGCATTGAAGTTAAAGTGGAACAGACAAGCAAGAAAGATTAAATCCGGCAGGGAACTTGGCAGGGAGCCACTTGCTGACGTGGGGACGGGAGGCAGGGACCACGGAGGCTCATGAACGCCAGACCAAGACGCCGGACTATCCCACGCGCAGGAGGGGAGATACTGGAGGAGGGAGCTGGCCGGGAGGTGACGGGAATGGTAGAATTACGAAGTATTGTACCTGGGAGAGAGGTCAGGAGTGAACACAGAGATTTGGGGGTGTTCACGTGGTTTGTCACGAAATTGGCAAACCAGGCAGCATATACTGAGCGTTTACGATAGTAGGAAATACCAGAATACCAAGGGCTCCTTCCACAGTCGAGGAACTTGCTCAGTGTCACACTGTTGAACACTTATTTTGCTAATTCCTAAATACAATAAAGTAATTTTTCCCCCAGGTAGTTTTAATCTTCCCCAAATGTACAGATCAGCGTGGGCTGAGCGAAGTTGTCAGAGAAGTCTCTTGGAGGTCTCTACTTAGAGCTGAACCGTGAGGACAGGTTAGGAGCAAGGCCACTGCAGGCGTGGGCGGTGGGCGATCCATCACCCCGGCTGGGATCACAGCTTTGGAATCTAGAGGCATCCGGGTCTAAATTCCGGTTCCGCAACTTCCCCGTCGTGTCCTCGAGCTGAGCTCTAGTGCGGGAGGATTTCACGGGGCCAAGAAGAGATGGGCAGAGTGTTGAAGACGGAGGAGAGGGTGGTTGAAGCTCCTGTAGAAGGAGAGAGCGTCGCATTTAGGAGGGACTAAGAGAAGGCCTCGCAGCTGCGGGGACACTGGGGCGCAGGCACTTGGCAGACGAGGCCGGGGATCCAGAGGGGATGCGTCTTTCAGGCCGGGTCTTGAAGGATTTTGTCTTTCCTGAAAGCCGTTGAAGTGTCTTCAGCAGAGGGGTGACGTGACCGAATCCATTCTGGGCGCGGTGTGGGCAGCCGTTGAAGAGAACAAGATCAAAAGCGGAGAGACCAGTCAGGAAGTTAGGGCGTTTGTCGGAGCCAGGCCAGCGGCCGTGGAGGTAGAGAGACGTGGACGGATTAGGAGACATCTGTGGTACACTCTGCAGTGAGTCGTGACAAATGGGTGAGGGTGGAGGAGGCGGCGGGACAAGGAGGAAGCCCAGATTTCTGCGTCATCGGTTGGATGGTGGTGGCGGGCGGTTCACGTACAAATACGCCGTACCCCCCACGGTACGAATGTGCCGTGACCCCCCAGGAATCACTGCCATCCCTTTCACCAACTGTCAATTAACATTTACAAAGATTTAAATAATCTGCGTACATGTGCACGTAGTTACTGTTTTCAGCGCTTTGTCTCCCTGTGTAGATCCATGTTTCCACTGGGCAATTATGTAGATTGTGTATTTGTAAGTTACATGTTTGTTTTCATTAACGCTGTATCATGACCTTGCTAACCTCATTTTTTTTTTTTTTTTAGGCCTGGGAACTTTTTGTAGATTCTTTGGTACTTTCTGTGTAAAAAAAAAAAATCATACAGTCTGCAGATACAGTTTTCCTGTCTCCTGTGCCGTCCGTACACCTTTGGTTTTCTCCTTGCCTTTCCGTACCGGTGAGGGCGTCCAGCAGTGTTGAACAGAAAGAATCAGCACGAGTGAACGTCTTTGCCTTCTCACTCTTACGCGGCAGACCGCTCACGGTTTCCATGAAGTCTGGTCTCTCATACGTACTCTTCAGCTGATGAGGAAGTCCTTTGTCACTACTGACATCTGCCTTTTTTCTTTCCTTTTCAGCAGAAGACTCAGAGAGTGGCGTCTACATGCGCTTCATGAGGTCACACAAGTGTTACGACATCGTTCCCACCAGTTCAAAGCTTGTGGTGTTTGATACAACGTTACAAGTAAGTGTGCACCATTCGCACGGACGGCTGGCACGCCTCCACCTCGGGGACAAGCCCAGCGACACCCCACGCTCCGCACGTGCTGTGTCGTGCCCCCACATCGCTGTCGTCCGCGTTCTCGGTCCCCGTGGCAGCCGTGGAAAGAACGTGCCATAAACCGCTCTCTTCCTCCAGATAAGGGCGGTCGTTCTGGAGTCAAAGAGCTTAAATGGAAAGTTTAATCCATAGATTCTATAATTCAATAACTCAGTCCACACAGGTGGTAAGAGGCGGGGTCTGTCCCGCATGTTACAGCCTGAGCTATTAACCATTAAATTAATGCCTCCCTCAGGATATCCCGAGCTTTTCTCTTAGTTACGTAGTAGAATGTACAATAAATTAATTTGAAATAATACTGGTTAAAAAGAAAAAAAGGACTAAGGTAGATCATCTCTTGAGAGAGAGCTCTGTTGATCTCTTTTAGTAGAAAAATTTTGAACCCGATCATTTTGGTATTAAAAGTGTGCTTGTCGCAGCTAATTTTGTACCAATGTGACCTAATCATGCTTGAAAAGTCCTGGACAATACAGTCGATGTAATGATCAGATTACATCCAGTGTGATAAGTATATACACACATAGGTATCTAGTGTGCGTATTTGTGCATAAATCTTTACCAAGGAGTGTCTTCGCTTGTGCTCCCAGAAGCAGCCACCGAGCCAGGAATTGGTGGGCTCCCAGGGGACCGGAGGGGGGGACTCGGGAAAGCAGAAGTCCTTCCAGGCGGGTCGCGGGCAAAGGTGTGAGCTGGGCCCCCCGCGGAGCTCAGGTAGGGGGAAGGTGCCCCAGCCTCTGTCACTTCGTCCGGGGCCATCCCGGGAGATACGTGCCCAGACGGGGCCGGCTCTGCCCCACGCTCCGGGCCTCTCCTCGTCCCTCCCGCCGCCTGGTTGTCCCTCCCAGCAACTTGTCCCTGTGGCTCGTCAGACGACACCTGGTGTCTTGTGGCCACTTTATCCACATTCAGTGCGGGCTTCGCAGGACTCAGGAACGTGAAAATGGCTTGTTCTTGTGTAATGTCATTTCCAGCTGTGTTTTTGTCATCATCTAGAACTACAGCTGATTTCTGTAACCTGATCTTCTATCCTGTGACTTAGCTGTATTCGCTTCAGACCAGGTAACCTTCAAGGTTGCTTCTGAACCCTAAGACCCTCTGATTCTTTGACACGGCGAGGACAGGGAGGCGTCCGCTACGCTACCATCCAGGGAGCCCGGCAGACAGTAACTTCAGGAAACTCAGTCTCTGCTGCTGTAACTGCACATTTCAGTAGGAACACAGCTGGGAATTCTCAGTTCCCAAAATAAACCGCTGCTAGATCACCCCACCTCCCCCGTGTTCCCACTCCCCAAAAGGCGTGTTACTTTTCCGAGAACCCCATCCCTGACCCTGGGTTTTCCACCAACAGAAGAGTAAGTGATGGCTGATAAGACCTGTATCTGCTTTCCCTCCTGCTCGGCTTTTCCCTTGTCAAGGAGTTGACTTTCTCCTGAATTTAAAATTGAGCCGAGTGAGCGATACTTGAAAAACGGGATGTTTTGTGGGTTGTCAGAGGTCACTGATCCAGTGATATCACCTTCCTAATTAATAGAAGCTGTGTGCATCATCCCCTGGAAGGCACGAATCCTGTGAGGCCCTCGGCTTTGAAGGAGCTAAAATTTGTCACCAGGGGAAGGGGGGGGCTGTCACGGGGAGAGCAAAGTTAAGCACTTGAAGGGTCGGAGCAGAGTATTTTGTAGACACAGATGGCAGTGGTAGTCGTCGATCCATCTCGGGAGCAGGGCACATAGTGGAGAGATGGCCAGAAGAGAGAGTGCCAGAAACAACCACGTCTCCTCACTGAGTGGGGGTCAGTAAATCCTGGGATGGGCGTATCATAGAACACGATGTAGCCAGTAAGAAGAATGGAAAAAGTCAAAGTGTCTGAGTCTTGGTTTTGGCTCAGATCCCGATTTCCCAGTTCGTGAGTTTGAGCCCGGCACGGGGCTCTGTGCTGATAGTGTGGAGCCTGCTTAGGATTCATATTCTCTCTCTCTCTCTCTCCCTCCCTCCCTCCCTCCCTCTCCCCCTCTCACCCTCTACCCCCCTCCCCCCTCCCCCTCCCACCTCTCTCCCTCCCTCCGCCCTCCCACCCACCTGTCTCTCTCCCTCCCTCTCAAAATAAGTAAATAAACTTTCAAAAAAAGAATATATTTTTAACTAAAAAAAAAAGCAAGTTGCAGAATCATACATGTATCATGACCATGTTATTCTGAGGGTACACAGTACCAGAGTCGTAACCCCTAGGCGCAGGCAGGCGTGGGAGACAGAACGGACACATGGAGAAGGTTCAGATGAATGAAAGGCTGCCCCCAGGGGAGGGGAAAGAACAGTCTGGGACGCGGGTTCAGCCCCCACCGTCGGTCTCAGAAGCCAGCTCGGGTTCCCGTGGTTGGGTTCTGCAGAATCCCCACTTCGAGCTAGCGTGAACGGGGGACCCGCATCCGGGCGTCGCCGTCCTGGCACAGTGGAGACCACAACGACAGCCCGCAGCTCTGCCCGCTCGGGCCCGGCGGTCCCCACTGTCCCGGGGCTGCCCCGGGTGGAGGGTCCCTGCCACCGCTGTGCCCCTAGCTGGGGCCAGCCTGCCGCGGGGCGCATCCGGAAAGCGAGCCGGTTCTTCCCTCCTCGGGAGCGCCGCCAGACCGCGGGTGTGGACCGAGGAAGGGGAGGCACGCAGGCTCCGTCCCCGACACGCCGTGTTCACTTGCCGGCCGGTGGCCATGGCGCGCGCTCGGCAGCGTGGCTGGACGGTCAGATGACACCTGGTCACGGGAGCTCGGGCGGCGCGGTCGCTGGGCATCGCGGGTCCTCGTTCCATCTCCACCGGGGCCAAGTGGCAAGCCGGGGGCGGTTTCTCAGCAGGAAAGTGACTGGCCGCAGGAGAGGGGGTGGGTTTTCGCGGCTGCTCTTCCACACCCTGGGCGGGTGCCCTGTGGCTCTCCTGCGACACCTGACGGGGTTTCGGGCAGGATCCCTGGTGTTGACTTTGCCAGTGACGGGCCCGTGTGCACGAGGAGCCTGGACTTGCTCCGGTCACCGGAAGACAGCTTCTATGGGCGACTCAGCCAGTGTGTCAGAGTTAGCCACTCACACGTGCGCGTTGCTTCCAGAAACCTCCCCAGCCGTGTGCAGCTGGCAGGGCGCGTGCCGGGCAGCCCCTTGAATTCCACTGGGAGGAGCTGTGGCTGATGCTCCGGCCTCCCCCCCGCCCCCCGAAAACTCCCCGTCTCGTTTCCTTCCGCGTCACCGAGGCGTCTGAAGCGTTGCCGCCTTCTGCCCGTCAGATCCTGTCGGCGCAGTGTCGTCAAGGTCGTGGACCTGGAGGTGGCAGGTGGAATGTCGAGGTGACGAGCCTCTGTGCAGAAGCTTTAAGGCGGAGAGCAAGAGGGCGACGTAGCCCGGAGGCACGTGGTCCAGGCGCCCTGTGCCGGATGCTAGCACGCTGCTTCCGGGGGTCCCCGCAAGTTGCCGTGGAGAGAGAGTATGCGTCCGGGCAGCAGCGACAGTTTCCCCAAGACGCCACATCTGGGACAGCGACCCAAGAGTGGGGCGGGGGGGGGGGGGGGCATTAAGAATTAGGTAGGCCTTCCCTACGTAATTTCTTTTTTTAGCAACACTCTACAAACATAACCATTCTTAATAGACTTGTTTTTTTGGAGTTTTGGATTCACGGAATAGCTGAGGAGTGAGCGTGGAGCTCCCAGACACCCCGTCCCCAGGCCCCCACGTTTCTGCCATCTTCCCTCCACGTGGCACACGCTCGTCACGGTTCACGAGCCGGCACGTAATTATCACCGGACTTTTGGCCTGACGTCATTTTTCTGTCCGAAGATCCCACCGAGGTGGTTCTGGGAGATTTGGTCATCGTTTCTCCTTAGGCTCCCCTTGGCCGTGGCAGTTTTTCCGGACTTCCTTTGCTTCTGTGGCCTTAACGGTTTTGAGGAGCGCTGGGCAGATCATTCTGTAGGGTACCCTGCTGTCGGCCCCGACCTCGCGTTCTTCTCATGGTCAGACTGGGGTCATGAGCTCAGGAAGGAAGACCACAGAGGTTCGGTGCCGTTCTTACCCCGTCGTATCAAGGGTGCGTACTGTTAGCACGTCTTACCACCGTTGACCTTCACATCGGTCACCTGGCCCAGGTCGTCTTCGTCAGGCTTCCCCACTTCCCCGCTGTCCCTCTGAGGAGGAAGCCACTGGGCACAGCCCACGCGTACGGGGTGAGGAGCTGTGTTCCGCTTCCTTGGGGGCACAGGAACTGCCCGAGTTAGCTTATGTAGTAAGCTGATTGATACAAATAATGTATTAATATCCCATTTCTTTATTCAGTCCTCTATGTCAGCAGAGATTTGTAAATACAGGTGTTCCATTCAATTATGATCCATCACCACTTTACTTTCTTGCTCAAACTATTTCAGTCAGTATAATTTTTAGCAATGCCAACGTGAGAGCGAACGGCAGGCATCCAAATAAGTGTTTGCCAAGCACACGTTTGTAGAACACGCAGAAAATAAAGAACGAAGAGCGTTTCATCGAAAGCAAGCTCAGGGAAGGGCGTGACGAGGAGGGGCCACCCAGGGTCGTGTGAACTGGGGACCAGAACTGAGATCCGTAAGTGCAGAGGGGACAGGGCTTGCTCGTGTTAAAAGACAGAAGGAAAGAGAAGGCCGGCCTGTTGCTCGGGATTCACGCTGCAGGTGCCAAGAAAGAGGAAGTAAAAGTCTTCCGCTCCTTTTGAACTTTTTCCACGTCAAGGACAATGATCTTCAAAATGGGAAAAGTGCAATAAATGGTGATTGGAGGAAGTTGAGAGATTATGAAGAGTAATCTCCGCGCTCAACCAGTTTGCTTTCTGATCCAGATGAATCACGTTCTAGTGTGATAAGGGGCGTAGAAAGCAGATTGCCAGGCTGTCGGTGACCTCGGAGGAATTGTGGAAAGTGGTCTGTCTGTGCCCCAGGCTAGAGATGAAAGAAAACGAGATTCCTCAAAACTCAAAACATAAAAAAAGCCTGTGGGTAGGGCGCGTGGCCCCAATCCCAGGTAAGACGTGTGAATGAATTATTCATAAAAGTAAAAGAATAGTAATCGCTAGGAACCTATCATGAATTGACCAAAAAGGCCATAGATTGAGCCCCATTTCCTTTTTGGACTGTTCCATCGGGGTGGTCAAGCCAGGACAGGCAAATCCCGGCTTCAGCCAGACAGCTGACGGAGCCTGGCACGGTGTCCTGGTGGACAGGACGCACAGTGCGGTCTGTCAGCTCGGTGCGCAATTTGATGGCTCGCTGTGCAATTTGATGGCTCGCTGTGGACCTCCAGAGAACGTTCGCTCGTTAAATCTCAGCCTGGAGCACGGTTTCCAGTCGCGTTGGCTGCCTCTTGTGCATCGTTATAAAATCCTTTTACGCCGCCTGTGACTCCAGCCCCGCCTCACCTCAGGCAGGTCCCTCGGGGTGGGGGTGACCCCCCCCCCCCGGCCTGCTTTCTCAGCAGAGGATAGAAGCCAGTGGGTAACCGCCTCCACCTTGCACCCTCAGGGCGGGCAGTCCTCAGAAGATCCACTGGGACTCCGTGGAACGGAGGAGTCAGTCTGCCCTTCCTGGCGGCCACCTCAGCCACCCGTCGACATACCCTGCCAGCCCGTTTCAGCCCCGTCCTCCACACCTGCTCCTGGGGTCACAATTCCCAGATAAATGACCGCAGGCCAGGCTCTGCTTTCTGGGGAACCCAGGCTAAGAAACATAGGATTCTTTTACCCTAAGCCCATCAACATTTGGGACGGCGACTTGACTGCTGACTTCGTTGAGGACGTCGTCTAACTTACAGAGGACTTGAGCCCAGGTGGGAGAGCTAATCATAAAATACAGAAAGATTTCTCAACAAGCCAAATAATTCTTAGGAGCAGTGAATAAGTAGATGGCATCCAGGACAAAGGAAATTCTAGCATCCGTATTCCCGAAAAGAATAAAAGTGGGGGCAAAGCACGTTGCTCAAACCGGAGGGAGGAGAGGGTGAACCTGCCATGGCCCTGCCCCCAAGGCTTACACTACCTGGCGGGGTCCATGCTGATGCCCGTAGGCAGTGCACTGGGGACCAACGTATGGGTTTTCAAAGTGAGTAGTACAAAAACTTACGATAGAAAACAGCAGCCTCTGTCCCTGTTCCTTACGCCCTTGTCACACTGCCCGGAAACAACCAGTTCGGCTGTGAAATCTAGACTTGATTGCCGTGACACCTCAGTCCAGTAACTTCAGCCGTGTTTTACTTCCGGGTCTGGCGGCCCTGTGTTCCTGCTGCCTGTGTTGCCTCCTTCCTGCCCCCATCCTCCCAGTGTGTCTGGCTGTCAGGGGCCGGTGAAATCCTTCCCGGCGTGCTGGCATTATTCTCTGTCCATTCTATTCACTGCTGAGCCCAGTGCAAACTGTAGTTAACGTTTCCTTTTTTGGTACAATTCAGTGTTCTTCCTGGAGTCTAGAACTCTCCTGTGTTTTACTTTGACCGCGTACATCTTTTCACACCTCTGACTTCTTGACGGAATTTTCTGTGTGGTCAGACCTGTCGGACGTGTTTGCAGCTCCGTTTGGAGCCACTCCTTCTGGGTCCTTTGTCTTCCTGCTCATTGCTGTCTCCTGAGCCTTCGCTTCTTGTAACACCTGTCTACTGAACATGTGCTTTCTGCTTCCTTGATCTGTTCCCTCTTTTGGGGGGGCGGCCGGGGGGTGGAGTACATTTTTTCAGGAGCTTCTGTCTTCGCCCACTCGGGCTGCACAGACCCAGCACAGCCTGGGAGCTTGAACAGCAAGAATTTACTTCTCACAGTTAGGGAGGCTGTAAGGCCAAGATAGAGGTGATGGTCGCTTCACCTGCACAGTGAGGGCTCTCTTCCTGGCTTGCAGATGGCTGCCTTCTCACTGTGTCCTCACAGCGCACATCTCTGCCACTAATCCCATCAGGGGGTCCCCAGCCCCAAACCCGATCACCTCCTAAAGGCCCTTCCTCCACGTACTATCCGTATTGGGAGTGAGGGCTCCAACCTGTGAGTTCTGTGGGGACGCGTTCAGTGCGGAACACTTGCCGTGGAAGCGTGCACGGGAGATCCTTACACGAAATTTTAAATATCTGTGTTTCCCACGCTCACTTTACAGACAGCTGGGTATAGAATTCCATAATGAAAATAATTTTTATTTAGAATTTTGAAGGCATTATTCCCCTGCCTCTGACCATATTAGAAATCTGTTGTGATTTCTTTACATTTTTCTCTACCTTTTATACGTGGCTTTTTTCCCCTGTGACACTTTTGGGGTTTTCTCTTTCTACTTTGAACTCCCAAAATTTCATCCTGATGTGCCTCGTTGTGGTGATTCTCTTCACTGAGCCGGGCGGACGGTGTGCCTTTGGAACCCGGCGTTCGCGTCCCTCAGGTCTGTATTCCGTGTAGCGTGGCCTCGGTAATTTCCTTCCTGTTTCCTTTCCCTGGAACTTCGACCAGCAAGTCTTGGGCCCCCTGAGTTGGTCCTTTAATATTCTTATCCTGTCTCTCTCTCGGCCTTTTTGTTCTGCTTTTTGGGAGTCTTGTTTTCTCCGCCCTTCGGGTAAGACGCAGGTAAAACTAGGACTCGTCCAGCTTTGTCAAGTGGCCGGTGAGTCTGGCTGGCTGTTCATAATGAAGAACGAGCGCCAAGAATTTGAGTGGATACGTTGTGTTCACAAGTGGGCTTCTTGGTGGGTTCCACTGATCTTGTTCATCCCGGAACGTTCTCGTCTGTTTGTTGCATTTGTGGAGCAGTTTCTCCAGAAAATGGCCCTTTGTCAACGACGGCAGGTGGCTGTGGTTATTACCTGATCGGAAACAGCCGTCCTGTTTGTTTCTGGCTCTGTGCCCACCCCCGCCAGGGCCTCCGGTCCTGGGTCTTCCGGGAACAGGGAGAGGCCGCTCAGCTTCTCTCCCACCGGGCTCAGCCCTTCCTCTTGGTTACTCGTTAACCTCCCCCCCCCCCCCCCACTTTCCACCCGCAGGCCTCCTGGCTCATCCCTTTTCCAGCTTATATTCCCTATAGTCTGGGGGTGACCTTCCAGGAGGAACAATTGTCAGGAATGATTTTACTCTGCCATTTTTAAGCTGAAGGAGACACAAGGGAAACCCTGGAAATCACAGAAAGGGGAGGAATTAGGTGCCGTGGCAGCAGAGAGAAGGGAGCACCTACTCTGATGGGAGTGACCCGGGTAGGTTTTGCTGTGGAGTTAGAAGTCCAAGGTCAACTGGGTTTTAACAGGTAGAGTTGAAGGGAAGTTCCTTTGAAGCGGACGGGACGCTGTGACGCAGAAGCAAAAAACAAAAAGTTCTGTTTGTGGGCTGGGGCTGGGCTGCGGAAGGGCTTGGACACCTCACCTGAGAAAGGCTGGACGCCTCCTGCGCGGGGGACAGCTGTCAGACCGGAGAGCTGCCTCCAGGTAGTGTAAATCCACTGGGCAAATCCTGATGCAAAAATGTAGTACAGAACCAGATTGGACGGTTCTAAAGAGCTCTAGCTGTTCATCGGCGTTAATTTTGAAAGCCCCACCATCTACTTCATTACTGAAAATCGGGGTAAAACCGTACAGAGAACAGTGACGCGTCAGAGGAACCAGATTCCCATTTTAGGGAACTCAGATGTGCTAGTTGGCATGAGACGGCCCCGCTCTCTTGGGGCTTGTTACTATTTTAAGAAACCGTTTATTAAAATTTTATGTTCCATCGTATCTAATGATCAACATTTGGTTGTTTGAAAATCCTATTAAAAGTACATTTTAGGGGCCACCTGGGTGGCTCAGTCAGTTGAGCGTCCGACTTCGGTTCAAGTCATGATCTTGCGGTTTGTGGGCTCGAACCCCGCATCGGGCTCTGTGCTGACGGCTCGGAGCCTGGAGCCTGCTTCGGATTCTGTGTCTCCCTCTCTCTCTCTCTCTGCCCCTGCCCGGCTCATGCTCTCTCTCTCTCTCTCTCTCTCTCAAAAAATAAACATTAAAAAAAAAATTTTTTTAAGTACATTTTTAAACGGACAACACTTTGAGCAAATTGCATTTCAGTTGAAAAGAAATTTTCCGAGGTACTCAAGATCCCCCAAGAGTTTTTTTCCTGCAAATTGGAGCCAGACTGCACCAGTCTTCCTTTTGTCCTGTTTATCGGTTAACTGGTAACACTCCGTGCCGTCTGTAATCGTGAAGAATTTTCTAAGTCTAGTTTTAAATTGCTCTTCAGCTGCACACACATGGTGTTGAGAAAGCCAAGGTTCAGAAGGAGGTCCGGCCAGACCACAGGAGCCATAGGCAGGCCTGCCCTTCTGGGGCCTTGTGACACGGCCCATGCGAGCGCAAGGGTGTCTCGTCCACCTCACGGTGTTGTCCCGGGTCTTCGGAGGCTGGGACTCCTCCGCGATGTAGGGACATGTCAGCAGTGCCTGTGGGTGGGATTAAAACAGTGGCTGTTTCTCTCCTTCTGGTCGGACCCCTCTAGGGTGGGAAATTAAAGCATTTATTCTGTTTGGTTCTTGGTGCTGACCCCATGCCGAATATCCTCACCTACGAGCCCGGTTAGTCCGGTGAGGAAGACATCACCTGTTAATCTCATCGTGTACCTGCGAACGCCGAGGTTCAGAGAGGGTCAAGGGCCCGAGCAACCCAAGTGGGACTCTAGTTGGCCTGGTGATTTCACCCGTTGAAAAGAAAGCGGGCTAGGAGGTACTTTATGTAAGCATTTTCCTTATCTTTCGATGGTTCTGCCTCCTCTTGCAGAAGTGATGATACTTTTCACATTAAATTCTTAACTTCCTGTTTGCCGTGGGACTGCTGCCTCCCTGGGGGTTCTTCTCACAGTCTACCTTGCCACTGACCTCCAGCCCCAGTGTTCACTGAAGTCCGCACGCCTTATCAGTGCCTGACTTCCGTGTCACGGCCTGTGTGCCCCCACCGGTGGATTGGCCACATGCGGAGTCGGGTGCTGGCCTTTAGACGCCTATGGCAACCTCATAGCAGTTATAGGGCTGAGTAAGAGCTTTTAGGTAGCAGATTAGTCAAGGAAGCGAGATGTTGTGTTTCCGAAGGAAGAGTCATTACATTTGAGAGAAAAATGGCTGTTGGCGGCTTGTAGCCTCTTCGAAAGCAGTTGTGTGTCTTTTTCCTCCAGCTGATTTTCTCTTGGCCTTTGGTTCTTAGCATCTTGTCTGTGACATGCGCTTAGGTGTGGTTTTGTGTGTGTTTAACCTGCCTGGGGTTTATTCGATTCTTTTTAATAGCATCCAGCTTTCTGTTGAGATGCACCTATTTGAAAAGGATTTGGAAAACATCCACAGAAAACCTCCAGAATGACTGTGGAGCTCTCGTCACATGCCGCCTTTCTCTCGGGAATTGGGGCTTCTTGAATCTCACCTGCGTGCTGCACACCGGTGCTTTCAAACAGAGATTTGTGTATTTTGTCTGGCTTGTGTAGTTGTTTCATCATGGCCAAACTCAGAACCTTCTGGAATGGGTCTTCAACAGATATGGCCACTTAGGGTTTCATGAATGATGTTGATGAATGATTTTAAAATTGGTTTTCTTGGGGTGCCTCGGGGGCTCAGTCAGTCGAGTTCTGACCCGGGATCTCGGCTCTGGTCATGATCTCACGGTTCATGAGATTGAGCCCTGTGATGCGGACTCGGCACCGTTTAGAAAAGCAAGCTGAGCTGATAATTTAATGTGTTTTAAAATCGGTTTATCTGTGGCTTCTGCCCCATATTCTTTGGCGGTATTTTCTAGGACCGCCATCCGGGATCCCCAGAGCGTCATCCAGATAGAGCTAGCAGACCATACACATTGGCACACTGCCCCTGGGGGCCATGTAGTTGCACGAGCGGTATGAACGTCTTTGGGATTCTTGATACAAGCTGTGGTTCAAAAAATATTTGGGCAGTTTACGGATGCCACTTAGTTGCCGATGCTCTCCCATGTCATCTGATTGGCCCTCGGGACCTCCACGTCCTCTTCCCTGCCCTCTGATGATCTTGTAGATCGTCGGACACAGTCCAGGACGGGGCTAGAGAAGCATAGAAAATAATGAATGAGATTCCCTCACCCGCCAGCCGTCCCCGTACTCATGTAAGTGAACCAAGCGTCCACAGAAGTCGTGCCAAACAGAGGCAGAATGTGTCACAATAAAGGCATAAGCACGTGTTGAATTGTTAACCCTAGTCTGATAGAAAGCCCTGGATTCCTATAATTCTCTCCTTTCTTTTTACTGTTAAGCTAACGGGTTTGGAATACAGTGGGTGGGGGGAAGAACTTTTTTCTTCCTTTGTTAAAAAGAAAACTATGCCACATTAAAATTTTTTTTAAAGAAACGCAGGGTCACTGTCCCCGCTCCTTAATACAGTCTGATTTTCTGCTTATTTCTCTTTGATCTTTTCCATTTAAACACATATTGTGTATAATTATAGCATAAAATTTAATAGTCTATGTTTCACACTGCCATAAACCTTTTTTCTTTTTTCTACTTCGAGTCTTCCTAATTTTTCTATTTGATGCTTTTTTTCTCATCTCGGTATGCCAGCATTTAATGTGTTCTCTTTCGTCGGGGGCAGATTTCTTTTCCAATGCCAATAATTAGAAATAATGCGACATTGAACGTCTTTGACTCCTACTCCTAAAATCTAGGATGACGCCATACTTCAGCAGAAAAAGCTAGCGCACAAACCGTATGAATATTTTCACAATTCGTCATACAAACCGAAGCTCAGAAACACAATTTATGGAGCCACACGCGGTTTTACAGCAGCACTTGCTTTAGGTGCTATCACTGAAAAATATTAGCCTTTTTAGCAGCTCTAAATAATACTTTAAATTTGCCTTCATCTTCATTCCTTTGGTTATTAATAAAGGTGAGCCGTCTTCCCTGTGTTTATCTGCCGTCCGTATTTAGAGAGTCCTCTTCAGCACTGAGCTTTTGGCTTTTTTTTTTTTTTTTTAACGTTTATTTATTATTTTGAGAGAGGGAGACAGAGCATGAGTGGGGGCAGGGCAGAGAGAGAGGGAGACACAGAATCCGAAGCAGGCTCCAGGCTCCGAGCTGTCAGCACAGAGCCCGACGCGGGGCTCGAACCCACGAACCAGGAGATCGTGACCTGAGCCAAAGTCAGCTGCTTAACCGACTGAGCCACCCAGGCGCCCCTGAGCTTTTGGCTTTTAACGAACCATCCGCTCTGGTGCCTGAACCTGGCTTGGGATCCCAGAGGGGGCCTGTCGGGGTGATTCACAGAGATGCCAGATGTGAGCACTGCCCGAACGGGGCCCAGCCTGTGACAGGCACACGCTGAATGTTTATGCTGAATGTTATTATGGTCCCAGGACCACAATGAAAGTACGTGTGTATTACGTGTTTCTTACCTTTTCTTTCTCAGCTTCCAGGAAATGAGAAAGTACACTTGTTTGCTTTGTTATTGAACATAGGAAAAACAGATTTTCGTTTCAAGTCATTTGGTGTCACTTCAGCGTTTTCAGATGAACTGACAACCACATCAAGGAGAAATTGCACTGAAATTTAATTCTTTTATATGGTTTAAATCATATAAAGTCTCTGTGTATGCCAAAGTCTTTAGATACAATGAACAAAGAACATTTTTGAAGTTACTTGCATTGTTTCCATTTAAAAGATCTCCAGTCCCTGTAGGCTTCTGTATTTTTGCTGGTGGTAACAAACTCAGCTCTTTTGGGCCTGTCCAACTTACAGAAGTTGACATCGAAGATAACTGGTAAGATCTGGTCGGCTATTTTAGTTGAAGGTATTTTTCTCCCTGACACGTGGACGTGAAAGTCTGTTCTGTTTCTCCCGTTTGTCTCCAGGTGAAAAAGGCCTTCTTTGCCTTAGTAGCCAATGGTGTCCGAGCAGCGCCGCTGTGGGAGAGTAAGAAACAAAGTTTTGTAGGTAAGCAGCGCGGGCCGGGGAGAGAGCTGAAATGGCAACCTGAAAGGCCAAACGCCGAAGGTATTGTAATAGGCCCTGGTTTGGAACTCAGCCTAGAAAACTTGCTGCCAAGTTAAAGAACTTTCCGGCTTTTACATCCCGGCTGAGGCGGGGCTGCTGGGAAATTCAAAACACTTACGTACCCCTACTGAGTTTCTTTCTCCTATTTATTTATTCATCCAGTTTCTTTTGATTCGGTGCCCTTTTGGCTCCCGAAGGAGCTTATGTGCCTTTGCCAGCTCCTGCGAGCCCGGGGGTAGGGTCCGCGGGCGACGCTGTGCTCGGACACCTGACTCCGCGCGTGTGCACAGGCCCGCGGTCGGTCCCTGCTTGTCTGCCACACACCTTCTTGACGGTGCGGACGAAGTGACACAGGCCTGACGCCCGAGCCAGATCACCGCCGTACTGTTAGAAAAGTCCCGTAACTTACGATATCTGAATCCGTCACTTCTCATTTTGTAACTCGTAGCAGACAGTGAGCACGGTCTCTCCTCGTGGACTTCACGTTGTTTTGAAATTACCAGTGTACGTGTGCCTCCCTGCCCAGGTTACAGTTTCAGTCTCAAGGAAAAGTTTCCTGTCGTCTTCATCTTAGGATGAAGCACGTAGGAAGCACTTCGTGGCCCTTAATAAACAGGCACTAAATAAGCACTTAGACACTCTTTATAGAATGCTTCTCAGGAAACAATCCACCTGCCCCCAGAAAGGTCACGCGTCTAAAGCTTACGGAATACTTCATCTTATTTTAAAGTATCTCCAGTTCTTTACATAGCTGCAAGTCTTTTGTGATGTTTTCTATTAATCAGTAAGTTTTCCATCACTGAATTGCCGAACACTGTGGTTGCTTCCATTGTACTCGCCATCCGGTCTATTTTCAGCTACGTTTGTCTTGGTTTGTTGTAGATAATTAACAGGTTAATAGCCCTAAGTAATATATTATTAAACCGTGCTTGATACCTTTAAAGTATATTTTAGAAGCTTTTCTAGCAAATATTTTTGCTTACCGTTCGAAATTTTTCATGGTTTTATATTTAACATACGATTCTCTGTTCCAGGAATGCTAACAATTACAGATTTCATAAATATACTACATAGATACTATAAATCACCCATGGTAAGTGCCAGAAATCCTTATGTCCGTAATCGGAGCTGTGTGTTTCTGCGTGTGTGTGTGGGGGGTGGGGGGGGGTGGATTTTTACAACTAGAAGCACAGGTCAATCGCAGAGGTCAGTTAGTCCCTGAACTTACGATCTTTCACGGCATGATGGGCGTGCTGGGGCGCTGTGACTGCACGGACCCAGGAGTGAAGGCGGCCCTTCCCACAGCCTGCTGCGGGTGACGGTCCACGGCAGCGTCCCTCTGCAGTTGACGGTGCCACAGAGTGTATCTTCCTGGGCCTCTTGCTGCGAGTGCAGCTTCGTGCAGTCACCCCGTAAATTCTTCTAACAAGAACGATATGTACTCTTTGGTTTCAAAGAAGTAAATCTTAAAATTGGACAAATTCAGTTTTGACATTTTTCTGCCAGTTACAAAAGGACTGGTTAATTTTAGTGGGAGAACTCCCTCGTCCCTGGTCCAGCTGTTTGGTAAGAGCACCATTTGAGAACCACACGATGGCCTTTATCTAACACTATGATTTTTGTGATTCTACCAGCTTGTTTAGTTTTTGTTGCTTTGGGCGGTTGATTGCTTTGCCGGGGGGGGGGGGGGGCGTGTTTTGTGTTTGTTTTTCGGCAGGAGTGGGCAAGGACAGAATTGTGTAATTTTTTTCCTTCATACTATTTCGGGTATCTAAAAGGTAAAAAGACAATTCAATCAATTTTCTTTTTACACGTAATGGTCAATATTGCCCAATAACTAAATTCCTACATAAAAGAAAAGACATGAAACCTACTCTTAGAACTAAGTTTTACCAAAGATTTTGTAAGTATGCCATATTTATTTCGCGTGACGTGTCTGATTTCTGAAATACTACCAATGCAGGTGAATATTGGTTTTCATTATAGTGGTCACGTGTCTGCTCCTGAACTTGCAAGATCAACACAAGGATGATTATTAACTGGATGTATTTTGATAAAATGCAGCTAACCCCCGCATTAAAAATCTCAGCAGTAGTTATCAGTTAAACCAAAGTTTTTATAAAACATTTGTCTAAATATACAGGCCCCAATTTTTTTTTATTATAATCGACATACAGTGTCAGTTTCAGGGGTGCAACACGGTGATTCAGTATCTTTACATGTTACAAACTGATCACACCAGGTCCAGTTGTACCGTCTGTCACCATACTAAGTTATTACAATTTTATTGACTATATTCCTGTGACTGACTAATTTTATAACTGGAAGTTTGTACCTCTTAATCCCCTCCACCCATTTCTCTTGTCCCTTCCCCCTCCTTCCCCTCTGGTGGCCACCAGTTCTCTGTATCTCTGAGTATATTTCTGTTCTGTTTGATTTTTAGATTCTGCATATGAGTGAAATCATAGAGTGTTTGTCTTTCGCTGACTTTACTTTATTTCACTTATTTCACTATGTCTCTGACTTCTTTCTCTAGAATTTCACTCCAGGTCCATCCACGTTGTCACATTTAAATGGCGGCATTTGTTCATTATAACTGAGTAGCATTCCTCTGTGTGTGTGTGTGTGTGTGTGTGTGTGCGCGCGCGCACGTGCGAGCACCACATTTTCTTTACTCATTCATTGACTGATGGACATTTGAATTGCTTCCAGGTCTTGGCTCTTACAACTCATGCTGCAGCAAGTGTGGGGATAAATGCATCCTTTCAAATTAGTATTTGGTTTTTTTGGCAGGTGGAGGAGGGGTTTGCAGGAAACCACCTGGAGTGGAATTGCCAGATCCTGTGGTAGCTCTGTTGTTCATTTTTTGGGGACCCTCCACACTGATTTCCACAGTGGCTGCACCAGTTTGCATTCTTAGCAACGGTGCACGAGGGTTCCTTGGTCTCCACATCCTCACCAACCCCTGTCGTTTCTTGTGTTTTTTATTTTAGCCATCCCGACAGGCGAGATCTCATTGTGGTTTGGCGTTGTATTTGCCTAATGGCTAATGATGTTGAGCATCTTCTCAAATGTTTATTGGGGGGCCAGTTTTTAAACTTGGTGAGAGTGTTCATCTCTGGTTTGGTTCTCTTACTGCTGGGATCTCCGTGGAATCCCTGGTGGCCGGTGGCTTAGTGAGGACTGTCCATTCTGCCTGGTGAAGACACAGCATCTTGGTCAGTCTTTGCCTGGCCTCATGTCCGCTTACCCCGGCCGTGCCCAGCTTAGTACTCCGTCCAAAGCTCAGGATCTCTGCACTGCCGTCCCCTCTTGTCGTGGACAGCGCCTCCTCGTCCGGTTCTCTGCCCGCAAATTCCGCCTGCCCAGACTTTGATTCCTGTCTCCCTGACTCAGTGGGACTGTCATGCCCTGGCTGGGTCAGCTGCCTGCACTGCAGTCCAGAGAAAGAGGTGGGGATCATGGGGCTCGGTCTGCTTGCTTCCCTTCTCCCGGGGCTGACGGTCCGGCCGGTCCTGCCCTGCCTGTTGCCTAATGTCTGAAAACAGTCATTTCACATCCTTTTTTCCATTTTCTGGTTGTTTGCAGCTGGAGACTAAGGGTAGTGCCTTCCTCTCCATCACAGCTGACTGCGCTCTGTCGATGTTTTCTGTACCTCTCTGCCCTGGATGTTTCTGGCTGCTGTGTGCATTTCAGTATCGACTTGAACACCATCTGTTGAGAGTTAAACGCTGAACTTTCAGGGTAACCAAAGGTCCACTTAACCTGCCCTTATTTTTGTTTTAAACCAAATGAAGAGTAAAAAGAACAAGTATTCATAGTTTTTTAAACCAACCCGCCCAGAGGCCGTCTCTCGCTGCTCTCTGGATCTGCGTGCTGCGCCCCCACCCCACCCCACCCCTGCAGTCTGCCTGGTTCCCTCCTGCGTTGTGTCATTCAGTCCTATCGTGACCGTTCTGCCGTGACGGGCCATCGCAGTTGTTGTTCAAGGACACTGTCATTACTTCATCCTCATTTTTGAAGAAGGCTTTTGCTGCATCATAGAAGCTGAGTTAATAGTTGTTTTTAACACGTCCACGCTGCAGCTCCTCCCCGGTGCTTCCGGTAAGAGGTCAGTAGACCTGTTCATTCTTAACGCGTTCCGTAGAATACGCTATTTCTTTCTGGCTTGAGATTGTCTCTCTAACTCGGGGCTTCAGCAGTAGCAGGGACATGCCCGGGTTTGGTTTTCTGTGTCTTTATCCCGCTCCAGGTTTGCTGAGTTTCCGTGATCTCCTAAGTCGGTTTTTCACAGAGTTGGGAAGTTTCTGGCTGCTGTTTCTTCAGATATTTTTCCTTTCTCATCCCCTCTCCTCGGGGACGTCAGGCATAGGAGCATCGGGCCACTTGACCACGGTGTTCATCCTTCAGGGCTCAGCGTCATTGACCTGTCTTCATTTGCTACTTGCCGATTCTCCCTTGGGTGATCTCCAGCCTTATTTTCAAACCTTGTTCCTATTGAATTTTCAGTGAGGTTGGGAGCTCACACTTGAAAGATTTTGTGGCGTCTTCGTAAAATTTTCTGTGGCTGATCTTCCACAAAATGGAAACGGAACTCTTAAACCATAATTTTCACGTATGTTTCGGAAAGAACTTTTCCTCTGAGCGAGAGCCACCGCCACCGCCGCCCCTCTCGACCACCGTGGTTACAGAAACGTAGGTACTGGATGCCTCTTTTTAACTGTTGAATTTTGTACTCGAGAACGGTGGTCGTGCAGTGTTACACTTGGTGTTGGTGACACTTCTCGTTTCTCCTCTCCTTCTGAGCTGACCTGCTAGGCTCCTTCTCTCCCTGCCTTCCCGTAATTCCTAACTGTGGATATTTTCTAAAGCTTAGCCTTCGGCCTTCTTCTCGTCTGTGTGGCTGCTCTTGCCCAACTTCATGTTCACACTCTCCTTTCTGTCCTCCTCCTTGTCCTTAGGCCCCTGCCAGTTGAAAGTCTAGACTTTCACAATCCTACTCCTGGATCACCTTAGTGATGGAGAGTTCCCTGCATCAGTCACCTCTGACAGAATTAGTCACTCTTTCTCTGCACCCGTTAATGCCCTTATGGCACTTTTCATGCTGCATTCTCATTAGTCGTAAGGCAGCGTTTCTCCGCTGGGAGCCATTCTGCCCCCTCGCGCCCCCCCGCCCCCCCGGCCCAGGGGACATTTGACAACATCTGGAGATATTTTTGGTCACAGCTAGAAGGGCAGGGCGGTTCTGGTGTCTGGCGGGCAGAGGCCAGGGAGGCTGCTTAATAGCCTACAGGGTACAGGACGGTCTCTACAACAAAAAGTCACCTGGCCTAAAATGTCACTAGTGCCAGGGTTGAGAAATGCTGTTATGGGGGGATCTGAATCTCGGGCTAGATTTTGAGTTCTCTGAGGGAGAAGGTAGAGACTGTATCTTACTCATCTTTGTATCTTACACACACACGCACACGCACACACCCTTCCCATCATGTCAGGGCCAAACACACCTGGTTCATAATAGACGCTCACGTTGGTGAAACCGCATCCACGCTGGCGACTGTGGCCGAAGACCTTCGGGCCCGTGCAGGCAGGACGCAGGGAGGCCTCTGCTCAGCTGAGCACTGGTGTCTTCTCGGGACTTCCAGAGTGAGGCCTGGAGCTGCAGTTTCTGTTTGTAAACTATGTTCGACCATATCCTTGAAGAACGAAACCTTGGGACGCCTGGGTGGCTCAGTCGGTTCAGTGTCCAGCCCTTGGTTTCGGCTCAGGTCACGATCTCGTGGTTTGTAAGTTCGGGCCCCACCTCGGGCGCCGTGCTGATGGTGCAGCACCTGCTTGGGATTCTCTTCCCCTCTCTCTGCCCCTCTCCTGCTCGCTCTCTCTGCCTCTCTCTGAAAAATAAATAAACTTAAAAAAAAAAAAAAAAAAAAAACCAGAATCTTGCCATTTGCAACATGGAGGGCTCCAGAGCGTATTATGCTAAGCGAAGTAAGTCAGAGAAAGACACACAACATGTGATTTCACTCATGTGTGGAATTTAAGAAACAAAACAGCTGAACATAAGGGGAAACAAAAAGAGGCAAAACATAAAACAGACTCTTAAGGATAGAGAGCAAAGCGAAGGGGGCTGGAGGGAGGTGGGCGGAGGGATGGGCTAGTTGGGGGATGGGCATTAAGGAGGGCGCTTGTGATGGGCACTGGGGGTTGTATGGAAGTAATGAGTCACTCATTCTCTTCGTGAAACTAGTATCACACCGTATGTTAACTGGAACTTAAACAAAAAAAACCCACGCCCTCCCCTTCCCTTGACCTTCGGTTCGGCTTTCCTCTCTGGTGTGGATATTTACTGCTCCGTCACCTAGCATCAGAACCGGGCGGGGGCGGGGGACTTTTTACGTACCGGTCTCTCTCTCCCTCCTGTTAAGTTAATCTCTGAACCTTTCGGTCCTTCTTCCTGTGGCCCCTGTATCACCCCGATCACGGTTCTAGACCTCACCACCCGAGACTCGGTTTCCCATCTGGCGCCGGTGCTGTGAAAGCCTCCTCCTTAGAGCCTTACCATCACGTCATTCGCTACTTAAACCCATCGGGGCTGACCCGGCCTCGTCTCCCGGGCCAGGCAGCCCCCGGGCCATGGGGCGGTCGAGGGAGCATGAGGCCACGTTGGTCCCCAGCCCTCACTCCAGCCCTGCGTGTCCTCCGTGTTCCTTAAGCAGGGGCGAGTCTTTCCTCCCCAGGCCTTTACTCGAGTTTTTCTGCTTTTTGTAAAGCCCACTCGCCATGCGGGCCCGGCTGAAATCTTCCTCCTCGACACTTCCCTGGCCTGACCTCTGGTCGTCTCTACCTTGTGCGTGTCCCCGTACTCAGCCTTTTAGAGGGTGACCTCCTACAGTTGACTGTTGAACAACACGCTGACTCTGGGGAAGTCACACATCACGCGCAGATTTTCGACGGCGCGGGGGTCGGCACCCCTGACCCCGCGTCGCTCTAGGGTCGGTGGCATTTTTATCTAAGACTGCCTTGATGCTGCTGCCGTCTGTATTTTGAGCTCCAAGAAGAGGCCACGTTTTCTTATTTCAGGTGCCCCCTTGAGTCCCAGCACAACGCTGATAGAAGTAAGGCGTAGTGATTTTTTGAAACACTGAGCCGGGAGGGGAGGCCACAGGGGGGCGCCGCGGAGAACCACCGTCTTGGGCCAGGCCCTCTATTTCCTGTTCTCTCCCGGGATGCTCACAGAAGCCGTATCTGGAGGGCGTTTGCACGCACTCGTCTTGGAAGGGAAGCAGATGGAGAGGTTAAATAACTTGGCCAAGAAGAGCAACTAAGAAAGTGGTAGGGCAGGCCTCGAGATTTGAAACAAAGCTGAACGACTCCAAAGTGACTTGGTAGTATACTGCGCCGTTTAACCCTCCAGGTATTTTATGCCCTTCCTACCCTGGGGAAACAGGTCGATACGGTCCAGGCACAAATTGACCTAACAGCTTTATTTTAGCACCATGTAACCACTTGTCCTTTTTAAATTAGAGATGCTAAACATTTTCTGTACCCTGAAAAAGAGGGCATTGGGCATGTATGTCCATACGTGTTTTAAAATTTAAGCGGATCAGAAATGTTTCTATTAGATTTCATGAAAATATTACCCTAGTTTATGTTTTAAACGTAAACACTTTTTATTTTTTTAAGTAATCTCTACGCCGAGTGTGGGGCTCCGACTCACAACCCTGACATCGAGAGTCCCGTGCCCCACTAACTGAGCCAGCCAGGCACCCCTGTTGTGTTTTAAGTTTAGAAAACATTTATCTTTCAAGAAACGTAGAGCACTTTATGTTTCTAATTTATATTTCCAGTATTTCTGAATTATCTTGACTGTTTCCATCTGCCGAATTATGGGACTCCACAGTAGTTATGAAATTTTTTTCTTATGTTGTATATGTTAACGTTTGTAAATAAGAATTTTTCTCATTTGCAGGTACAGATCTATGAATTAGAGGAACATAAGATTGAAACATGGAGGGGTAAGCACTATTGGGTGTTAAAAATCTTTTAGGATCAGGAAAAAAATGTGTGTAAAACACGTCTTAGCTTCGCAGATCCTTTTCTCTTTGCGTAAGAAATTATGTGATTAAAACATTTATTTCTATTTTAATCTTGAATAGTGTGCTATTATTATTGTAAACACCATCCGTTCTGTTTACTAGGGGATCCTATAACAAGTCCTCACACTAAGGCTGGGATAGAAAGACAGTGAACTAACCAGTGCCCCGGTCACTGCCCCCCACGGAGCCACCACTGACTGCTAAGGATTACCCTCCTTGCACACAGATTTATCTGTCTATAGAAAATGCACCAGGCGAGTGCTTAAGATGAACAAAATTAAGGATCTGTTCTTAAATTTAATCATTATTTCTTTATAATGGAGAAACACAGAACAAACGAACCTTAAACTAGAAGGCGTGAATAAAATGACATGAAAAAGGAACCCTTCGAAGTCACGGTACCTTTTCCGCAATGGATCCATTTTTTAAATTCTGATTTCACGATCGTGAAATTGTTCTGTCTTAGCGAGCCCTGTCGTGCTGGATTGATGGAGGGGGCAAAGGGCCCGTCACTGGGATGGGACAGGACTCACTGAGGAAGGCAGTCGTTATAGAAATTTTTTGATTAATAATTTGCTTGGAATGATGAGCAACCTTTGTGACCAGCAGCCGCAGAATCCGAACGTCCGTGGGAATTCTCTAAAGGGCTAGCGGCTCTTTCACTCCATTTGACTTGGAAGTTTCGCTGAGCGATATATTTGATTTAGAATGGCTTTGTCAAGTCAAACAAAACAGGGTCAACATGGGATCCGTATCTTAGCACTGCCTATTAGGAAGTGAATATATAACTTAACACCGAGACAGATCTTCCTGATCAGATTCTACTGCATTATAAGTAACGTTAGACTAAGATTTAAGTATATTTACAGTTTGACGTGAGATGGTGCTCAGTGGTAATAATGGTAACGTCAAGATACTTCTTCATGCTTTCTGCATAGAAACCTCCGCGAGGCAGATTTCATTACAGTGGGTCTCTAGGAAGATAGTTTCTACAGACTCCCAAGATCCCCAAGATGCAGGTTTTGAGCATGAGTTTGGGGAAACAAAACTTAAGCACATTTAAAGGACAAAGTCTGTTGTAACTTTTATTTTCTATTTTAACTTGTGAAAATTAGTTTTAAAGGATTCTATGAACACTTCTGTCTTAAGGGTGATAGTAATTTGCTAATATTCTAGTGACCTCTGCTGGTTTTGATTTTTTACATCAGATTGCTTGAATATTCTTCTCATTTTTACAACATCTATTGTAATACTGTTTTTAAATGTTTAATTTTTCCACAAAGGCAACATCCCGAAAGCAGCTTTTATAAGTTGTTTAAAATAGTCCTAACTGTAATTTATCCGGTAGTGTTCAGTAAATTGCATTCATTTGCTTTTGGTTTTTAATCCTTCTAATTGTTGTCTGTAAATTGAAGAGTAGTTTAATTTATGTAATAATTACAAACGGCAAATGGGTTGTTACTAACTGCATATTTTCTTTCTATAAAAACAGAGCTTTATTTACAAGAAACATTTAAGCCTTTAGTGAATATATCTCCAGATGCAAGGTAAACTTGTAAAGTTTTTCTCCTTTGAAAACATTCATTCAGATTCTTGTTTTGTTTTCATGATTGCTAGGTGTTTCATCTAGATAGGGGCCAGCCAGCCCTCCCTGACTTCAGATATTGAATTCAGTAGATGTAGAGGCAATAGAAATCAGCTGGTGTTTGTCCAGAGGCTTGATAATGGGCTGGGAGGAGGGTCACGTTAAGCAGTTTTAAAATCCCGATCACCAGCAGCACAAACCATCCGGGGAGCTCTGCCTCCGACCTGTTAGATCGCCTCTGGAGGGTGGTGCCCAGGAACGTGCATTCCGGAAGCTCCCCCAGGGGTTCTAGCGTGCCCTGAGGTTGAAGGTCACTCTCCGTTAGACATGGGTCAGGAGGTCATCGGAAGAACGCGTCACCCCTCGGGAGTCCTCTAGCGCATACGTTTTGACCCAGGCCTTCTGGGGCGGCTCCGGCAGACCCGGGAAGGGCCAGAGCAGCCCCGAAGGGGGTCGCAGTGAGTCCGCTACGGGGCGGGGCCGGGCCCGAGCTCCTGGTCGCTGGTGTGGTCCCTTCGCAGTCCTGTCGTTCTCAAACAGCAGCATTAAACACGGTTAGAACCCCCTCTCCTAGAGATCCGTAGCTCGCGCTTGTATCTGAGATTGACACAGACTGGGAACAATCAAGACCTCTTGCTGAGATACCCAACGTAAAACTTTTCCCAAACACTGCTTTGAGTCAAGTCAACCTTTTATTGCCGTGATGTGAAAACACTGAAAATGCTTCTAAAGCAGGGGTGGTCCAGAGCGTTTTACATTTTTCCTTAAAGCCTCCTAACAACTTTGATGGCTTTTCCCGCAGCCTCTTCGATGCTGTATACTCGTTGATCAAAAATAAAATCCACAGATTGCCAGTTATTGACCCTATCAGTGGGAATGCACTTTATATACTTACCCACAAAAGAATCCTCAAGTTCCTCCAGCTTTTTGTAAGTAGTTTTTAGTGTTTCTAAAGACGTAGTTGCATCTACTTTAACTAATTTACTTCAAGTAAATTGGCTCCTGTCACCCTCAGTGGAAGTGGTTCGCTTTGGCATTGCGATCGTTAGGAGGTCTCCAGCGTTGCTAAGCTGCACTTTCTCAACTTACTGCATTCTCCAAGTTGATTCCATGTAAGAAGCAGTCGCCTTTCAGGGCAAGTGTCAAAATACTCAACACGCTTGAAATTCTCTATTTAAGTTAGAATGTTTCATCACCTAAAACAAGAGGGCAGGAAAGCCATCTGCCAGTCAGTCTCTTTAAGACACTGCTATCTTAAGATCGGTTGAGCCAGCATTTACAGCACATTGCCTTAACGATGCTTTATCGGTATCACGGTTGCAGAAACATTCAAACAATACCGTCCCCAGGATTATCTTATTGGAAATTACAGCGATAGAAAAACCCACAGCGAATAGAATTTTGGCACAAGAATACCATGTTGGTCCAAATTCGGGCTGTGTTACCGGTAGGTTTTCTCAACTGCGTTTGAAACGAGACATCTTCCTAATCATCCCGAACGTTGGCCTCCTTGGTCAATACTAAAGGCGCCGAAGGACCCGAGTTTTTACAAGAGGGCTTTAATTTTTCCCCTTCAGATTACATGCCCTGAATTTGCAGTTAGCCGTCGTTGGTCAGCTAGGACCAGTAGGAGGCCTCATTCGTGGTCCCGAAGAGACGACACGTGAAGTCGTGTTTTTACGGACTGTAGTAGACATTAAAAATCGACCTCAGATGCGCTTCCCCGCTTCCTACCGCATCAGTTAAGGAAATAAAACGGCGCTCTAGCGCGACGCAGAGAGGCCGGCATCCCGACCTCAGCTTTGCCAGACAGAAGCACCGAGGGGTCCGTAGTTGGGAGAATCAAGCCAGTCCTGCATTTTCATAGTTTACCTGGGAAACTAACACTCTTCACGATTAAATAATTGCTAAGACAGAAGGTAGGAAATTGACAAAAAAGCAGGCAGTAGAAGGACAGTGTAGGGGACAGTCAGGGACGGATAGTGCTGGGTAGACGTCCCCCCTGTCAGGCACAGACCCCGGGCCTGCTGTGCGCTGAACAGTATACTGTCGCCCCAGTATCCCAGTTGAGTGGGACCCAGGACGGGGCCGTGTATCCAGGGCCCGCAGGTGCCAGGCTTTTAGCCCACCCACCCCCTAGAGCGATCGCACTAAAAAGTGACAGTAATCGTCATAGCTGAAGACTCTTCAGCATTTGTCACGTGGCAGGTACTGTCCTGCCCGTGTCACACGACACCTCTAATCCTCGCCTCCACCCTCTCAGGTAGGTATTTTTACGCGTCCCCACCTTCGAGGCGGTGAAACTGAGGTGGAGCGACTGCCAGCTCACTGCCGGCAGTGGCTGAGAGGCTCCCGACGGGCGGCCTCTCGGCCTCCCTGCCTCCGCGGCCCTGTCGGCGGGCGGTGTCGCGGCTCCTCTGTGCGGAGGCGCCCGGCTCAGAGACTTAAAGCCTGCCCCGGGTCTCCCAGATGTTTCTGGTCGAGTCCAGCCCGTTTTCACGGCTGCACCGCTGCGGATGCGAAGGAACAGTGGGAGGCGGGCCTTGGTGTCCTCCTCTTCCGTAAAAAGTCGAGGAGGTCCCCTCTGCCAGTACAGCCTTACATTTGGGCCAATATGGTAATGAAGTCATGCTCTTAGAACATTCACCTAGAGGTTTTCAGATTAAAATACAGGATTTTAAATAAAACTTCAGACCCTGATTTTTACTGATCCGAGATCATTTTCTGAGGCAAAAGTGGCCTTTCCCTTGGAGACCGTTGACAGTTAGCCTGAGCGTACAATATGGAACAGGGGTTGTCCTGCGTCACGATGGGCTAGATGACCTAATAGGTCTTTCTTTTTTTTCTCTAAATTTCTAGGATTCTCATGATTTGAATATTGATGAACTCTTTGACTTGAACATTTTGTTTCTTCTAATTGTTCATCTTTTCCTGATAATTATAAGGTACAGCAGGAGGACGGAATCAACTATACCCTTTATACAAGGTGGATTTTTGAAACCGTAGACCTTATTTTGTCTTAGTCAAACATGACCCTAGACTCCTCTCTTCTGACTTCTCCCTCCTCCTCTAAAACAGCCCATGCAAAGAAAAGCGAACTTTTAAAGGTTCTTGCAATTCTGTTGGCCTGTTCTGTGCCCCTCATAATCACAAGGTGGAGTCCTCAGGATGTGGGGGTGGGGGGGGGCCGGGGTGAGGACTAGCTTAGCTCAGACAGCTCTCCTGAGACGCTCTGGGTTTGGAAACGCGTGGGTTCTTGGTAGATATTCCTTAATGCCGACAGCAGGACCAGGAATTTAAGATAAATATCTAAGGATACAGGATTCTTGGTGGCTATGGGTCTGAACTTCCAGAGAGACCTCTTGTTCCCTCTTCTGTCCACGTTTTCCGTGGGTGAAGAGAAGGGGAACGTTACACTGTGTGAGTGCCTTGTAGTGTTTTACTAAGTCGTTGAACAGAAGCGTAGACCCGTAAACCAGTTTGAACGCAGACTGCAGTTCCTACGTGTAGCATTTCCGTGTTCGTTCGGACATCCGGGTAGATGGTCAGAAAACCGCTAACTGTAATCTGTGATACGTAGTGTTTTGTTTCAAGTGTGGACATGTGCACGTTGAAAAGGTCTGCTCGGGCTCTAGAGCATTTGTGTTTATCTTCTGCTTAGATGTCTGATATGCCAAAGCCTGCCTTCATGAAGCAGAACCTAGACGCCCTTGGCATCGGGACCTACCACAACATCGCCTTCATCCACCCGGACACTCCCATCATTAAAGCCTTGAACGTCTTTGTAGAAAGACGAGTGTCGGCCTTGCCTGTGGTGGATGAGTCAGGTCTGTGGGTTTGGTCAGACAGAGACCACGCTTTGTCTCCTTGGGGCAAACTGACTGCTAAGCGGTCAGCAGATCAGACTGGGTGGGTGGCCAGCAAGGGGGGTGGGGATGAGAGTTTCAGACATGGCGGATCGAGTCAGCACCGAGCAGCGCTCGGGTTAGCAAGGACTTGGACCTGGCTTATTTCTACACTGGCTGTTAAGATGGGATTTCACGTCCGTTTAAAATTAGACAAGTTTGTTTAATCGCTAGTAAGCATCTGGCTAAGACTGATTTTAAGTGGTATTTTTTTTTGTCTCTAAGACCTGTTTTTTTCTAACATTTGTTTTCATTTTTAGGAAAAGTTGTAGATATTTATTCCAAATTTGATGTCATTGTAAGTACTTTTAATTTTGTTACACCTGTCGTCTAGAATGCATTTAAAACAGATTCGTGGGGCGCCTGGGTGGCTCAGTCAGTTAAGCATCCGACTTTGGCTCAGGTCATGATCTCACGATTTGTGAGTTCGAGCCCCGTGTCCGGCTCTGTGCTGACAGCTCAGAGCCTGGAGCCTGCTTCGGATTCTGTGTCTCCTTCTCTCTCTGCCCCTCAGAAATAAATAAGTGTAAACTAGGTACATTAACCTGCTTGTGGTTTTCCCTCATTACCAGCTTTTGTGAACGTGAGGACCAGAGGATTCTGCAGACTGCCCAGAGTTACTGTGCTTAACATCCCCTGGGTTAGCAGTGAATAACATATTAGCATCTTCTGGTTTTTCCAGTCTATGTGTAGTTTATCCATTACTACAGCATGTGTGAATATTATAGACGGTCCTATTTCTGTGGGCAAGACATTATTTATTCCATGTGCTTAGTGCTAAACACAGTAATTCAGGGGTCACTTCAGGGGTTATAATCATCTCATTGTTTTACTGATTGGGAACAGCTGTTCTCAAGAAAACAGCAAATATATTCGTTATTTAAAAATTTTTTTTAATGTTTATTTTTGAGAGAGAGACAGGGCACGAGCGGGGGAGGGGCAGAGAAAGAGGGAGACACAGCATGGGAAGCAGGCTCCAGGCTCTGAGCCGTCAGCACAGAGCCCGACGCGGGGCTCGAACCCACAGACTGCGAGATCAGGACCTGAACCAAAGTCGGATGCTCAACCGACTGAGCCACCCAGGCGCCCCCACATTAGAGTTAGTTAAAGTCCTGTTTCGAGGGCTCTGTTTTTGATCCCTGGTGCAAATCTGCTAGATGTAATGCTACATCTTTCTACTGAATGCTTTTTCGCCCCATTCATTTTAAATGCACTTCCTTAGAGTTTTCTAGTATCTCTAAGAAGGGAAACCAAAATTCTGGTAGCCCCAAACGTGCTCTGCATTTTTTACCCTAATATTGATCCCGCCGTTAAATATAACTTGGCAGCTAGCTGTGTCTCTTGTCTCATGCATTCTGCTTAACATAACAGGCATCAAAAAAATCTGCCAATTAGAATTTGGTTGGGTAGGACCCTCTGAGGTTAAAGCCACATGGGTCTGTGGGGGGCTCGTCTGGCCTGTTCTTCCTTCACGGGCTTGACCTGGCGGGTCCCTCGGCGCCTTCCTGGCGAAAACCTTGCCCCCTGGGCAGGGGCTCACAGGGAGGGTCTACTGTTGCAGGCACCCTAGGGTGCTTCTCACCCTTTACAAATGTTAGTCTAAGGATTGGGGGGGGGGGGGGAGGTAGTCTTCCGTGGGACAAGCAGGCAAAATTTAACAGGGTTTGTCGTAATTAAGGTATATCTCGTAAGCTCTGTGCTGACGGCTCGGAGCCCGGAGCCTGCTTCGGATTCTGTGTCTCCCCCTCTCTCTGCCCCTCCCCCACTCATGCTCGGTCTCTGTCTCAAAAATAGATTAAAAAAATTTTTTTAAAAGATAAACAATGTCTTTAAAAATCAGGTCACTTTAAACTTACTAATCTTGGTTATTAAATAGGCGAGCTGAAATCAAAGGACATAATTCACCGCCCCTTTATTACAGAACCTTGCTGCTGAGAAGACATACAATAACCTAGATATCACAGTGACCCAGGCCCTTCAGCACCGCTCACAGTACTTTGAGGGCGTCGTGAAGTGCAGTAAGCTGGAAATACTGGAGACCATCGTGGACAGAATAGTGCGGGCCGAGGTGAGGCAGCCGGGCCAGATCACCCCCTCCCCTCCCACCCCTGCGCACGCCCGCTGCACCGGGTCCTTGCTCGAGGTGCGCGGGGATCCTGAGTCACAGCGTCAGCCAGTGCGATCGGAGATCACGCCCTCCCCGTGTTGCTTGACACATAGTAGGTCATCTGGAAATGCTCACTGCAGTGAACTGATAAGTGCAGTGTCATAGTGGAGTCAAACTGGTCAGAAACTTTCATGGTTTAAAAAGCACATAACTAAGAAAACAAATGTCCCAAGCGCTTTAGGTCCCATTAGGGGATTTACGAACTTAAAATTGTGTCATTGTATACTGCTGTAACAAAGGGAATGGTCACTCAAAACATCCTTTGATCTTCATAAGCCAATGTTCTCGCTTTCCTGATCGAGATAAGAGTAGATGGTCGAATAACTTCGTCTCCTGACCCTCTGCACTCTGGTGCCCGCGTACGTGAGGGTTTTGAGTATACTTGGGATAACGCTTCCGATAAAAGATGAGCGAGATCAGCATATAACGTATCTAATCCAGGATCCCCACTCCCGGAATCTTTCCTTCCCTTCCTCATTAGACAGGGATGGGAATGTTAGCCGTTTATCACTGTCCAGGACTGATATACCGTGTTCTTTCTGGAACTGCCCGGAAGTAGGCAGAATCAATTCATAATGATACATCTGCTTTGGTCATTCTTATTATAAATATGAGAATACAGTCCACGAAGAAAAGCCCCTGATTAGTTCGTAGGCTACTAACAGGCGATCCTAACGTTACATGTGAAGCAGGGGGTTGCAGGGCAAGGCTCCTCTCGGGAGCCATCTTACAGAAACAGCCCCGTCTTCATCCTTGCGTGTTGAAGACTTCACCTTGGCGTGGGCTCACCCGCGGGGCCTCCCCCCGCTACCACTGTTCACAGCTTTTGAAACGTATTTCACTTAGAATCTCAGTAGGAACTCTTTCCTTTTTCTACTTGAGTTTAGTACCCATCACTCTTGTTCTCCAAAGAGTTTTAGTGGACTTGGGAATACATCTTTACTTTTTATGAAGGTCCACAGAATTATGGGCCTTTCGAAGATCATAGGCAGAAATAGGTAAGACCCTTCTTCCTAATTATCTATAAGGACAGTGCACATCCATGTGATGAGATCCTTTACAACGAGAAACGTCCTAGAAGGTACAGAAAAAACATTAACAATGTATTACCAAGAGAAAAAGCCACTTACCGTATGTAGCGTGAGTATATTCATTTACCTGCTCACGTGTATAGAAAAGAGGCCAGAAAGACCCGCGCCACAGCAGTAGCCGTGGCTGGTCCTGGGTGGCGGAGTTCTGGTTAGCGTGGGGAACACCGTCCGGTGATCCTCTGTCCTGAGCTCTCTTGTCTGAGCATATATTATTCTCGGGCAAAAGAGAAAAGCAATTGGCTCGTCTTTTCGGCCCATCTGGCAAGCGATAGAAATTTCTTTGTAATAGGAAATAGGTCATTGAGGAAAAAGATGTAATTTAACACTTTTCTCAAGTTACCCATTTTGACTTTTATCCCCATTGAAATAATTTCTTTCACCAGATGGCTCCTTGCTGGGGGACAAAGGCCAATTTTAGCTTCATTACAGTTGTTGGGGAAAGGGGATACAGTGTCCACAATGATTTAGTTATTTATAGGACATAAATATCACACCAGAATATTCGCTAGTTTAGACTCAGCAACAAATGGCAAGAAAATATTTTTGGTAGTCATTTCTGCCTGGAAGAATGAATTCTCTGGGTAAGATAGCTGCCCCTTGACCTTCAGTCGTTCAAAAGAGAGTTACTTAATTAGCATTATTGGACGTTAACAACAAAATGTGTCCAGTATAGACTAGAAAGCACTCGCTGATCCTAGATACAAGCCATCGTTTTAATTTATAATTATAGTAAAATACTTGTGTTCTATCACAGGATTATTGAAGACCCGAAGTTTTTTTAGAAAAACTTTTCAAGTTTATTTAAGTTCTCTCTACACCCAACATCTAGAGTAAGACCCCACAACACAAGCCACTCGTTTGCTAAAGATCTCAGTGGAAAATGAGATGTGAATATAATGTTTCACTTAATTATAGTTCACTTATCTTCTGGACTGAGCATATTACATAGGAATTTCATAAAGAAAAGACTACAGAAAAATGAAGAACCGTGACCCATTTTGTTCTCGCTCTCATTTGGTTGGACGTCCTTCCCACGTAAATCAGTATCTGAGAGTTACGAGAAACAGATACAACTGTAAAGAATTAAGAACTTACGTTTAAGATTATGGCTGCCTGGTACCTTCATGTTTTGGGGTTGTATCGTTCCTATATTGATATTCTGAAATTTGAAAACAGCGGGACACAGCCGATTTTTCCCACAAGTAGTTAAGAAAGTCAGCACTGCATTGTAGCTTCAGAGCCTAAGACCCTTCAAGGTTCTGCGTGCTGTTTCCATCTCTCATTTGTGGGATGTACTCAGGGCATCGTATACGAAAGACATTTTCCCTTACACCCGTTTTAAACCTTCATGTAAATTCTGACCCACTTGTCTCGCGTTTGCAGGTGCATCGGCTGGTGGTAGTAAATGAAGCAGATAGCATCGTGGGTATTATCTCCCTGTCAGACATTCTGCAGGCCCTGATACTCACGCCCGCAGGTACGAGTGCCGGGTGCTGGCCTTGCCCTTCGTGTGCAAGAAGGGGGGGGGGGGGGGGGGGGGGGGGGGGGGGGGGGCTGCCGGGCGGGGGCAGGTACCCCGTGCAGGTACTTCACCACCGCGCACAGACAGAGCTCGGTGTTTCGGGGTTGTATCGTTCCTATATTGATACTCTGAAATTTGAATTCTCGTGCACTGCCCTGTAAACCATTTTCACTTTCTGGGTGGTTTTTCTTTGTTTTACTGCTCTGCGTGGGTGAGAGATAAAAGTTGATAGAAATTCTGAGGAGCATCCTATCAACAACCAGCAGCGTCTGCATAAGTGAGGATTCGTTGCCATAGTCCTAACCCTTCCCATTCAAAAGCGAAGACTCCTTCAGTTTTGATTTTTAGGACGACTACCTAGAAAACATAGGAGGGGAAATTCTTTGCTCTACCCTTAAAAAAACACACACACACAAAAAACTTGTGTTTTGAGTATATAAAACAGAAGGCCTAAACACAAACTTTTTTCCATTAACAACAGCATATGGGAATTACATTACCTCCCAAACAGCGTTGGTAGCTAACCTCATTTTGTGCCAGACCAGCTCGGCGCAAGCTCTCAGGCCAGTCAGGGAGCGTGCAGGGGAGGGGAGGAGGGGGCTCTGGGAAAGAGGGCTGCTGTGTCTCCTGTGGGCCATGTTCAGTAGTGAGAGGCGGGCTAAGGGGTCCTAAAAGCACCAGCCCTCTCTTTTTCCTCCCTACTCCTCCCCTTCCCACCCCCATCAAGTACAAATAGTCCAGCCTTGGGCCAGACTGACCTGTGCCAAGACGTGCCAAGACTGCAGACTAAGTGACGTACACTCCGAACCCCTAGAAGTTAAACATTAAAGTGTGCGTGTACTCGAAAACAGACACACAGACCAGTGGAACAGAACAGAGACCCCAGAATTGGAGCCACAGATGGCCAACTAATCTTTGACAAGGCAGGAAAGAGGATCCAATGGAAAAAAGTCTCTTTAACAAATGGTGCTGGGAGAACTGGACAGCAACATGCAGAAGAATGAAACTAGACCACTTTCTTACATTATACACAAAAATAAACTCAAAATGGATAAAGGACCTGAATGTGAGACAGGGAACCATCAAAACTCTAGAGGAGAAAGCAGGAAAAAACCTCTCTGACCTCGGCCACAGCAGTTTCTTACTTGACACATCTCCAAAGGCAAGGGAATTAAAAGCAAAAATGAACTATTGGGACATCATCCAGATAAAAAGCTTTTGCACCGCAAAGGAAACAATCAACAAAACTAAAAGGCAACCGAGGGAGTGGGAAAAGATATTTGCCAATGACATGTCCGACAAAGGGCTAGTATCCAAAATCTATAAAGAACTCACCAAACTCCACACCCGAAAAACAAATAATCCAGAAAGAATTGGGCAGAAGACATGATTAGACACTTTTCTAAAGAAGACATCCAGATGGCCAACAGGCACATGAAAAGATGCTCAACGTCACTCCTCATCAGGGAAATGCAAATCAAAACCACACTGAGCACCTCACGCCGGTCAGAGTGGCTAAAGTGAACAAATCGGGAGACTGTAGATGCTGGCGAGGATGTGGAGAAACGGGAACCCTCTTGCACTGTTGGTGGGAATGCAAACTGGGGCAGCCGCTCTGGAAAGCAGTGTGGAGGTTCCTCAAAAAATTAAAAATAGATCTACCCTATGACCCAACAATAGCACTGCTAGGAATTTACCCAAGGGATACAGGAGTGCTGATGCGTAGGGGCACTTGTACCCCAGTGTTTATAGCAGCACTTTCAACAACAGCCCAATTACGGAAAGACCCTAAATGTCCATCAGTGGACGAATGGATAAAGAAGATGTGGTTTATAATGGAAAACTACTTGGCCATGAGAGAGAACGAAATCCTGCCATTTGCAGCAATGTGGATGGAACTGGAGGGTATTATGCTAAGTGAAATAAGTCAGAGAAAGACAGATGTCATATGTTTTCACTCATACGTGGATCCTGAGAAACTTAACCGAAGACCATGGGGGAGGGGGAGGGACGGAGGCAAACCGTAAGAGACCCTTAAATACAGAGAACAAACTGAGGGTGGATGGGGGGTGGGGGAGAGGGGAAAATGGGTGATGGGCACTGAGGAGGGCACCTGTTGGGATGAGCACTGGGTGTTGTACAGAAACCAGTGTGACAACAAATTATATTTTTAAAAAATGAACCCAATTAAATGGGAAAAAATAAACTGCACACATACTACAGTACTTATTTTACTTTGGTTCAGAAATCAAACTAGCCAAGACTAGTTTCCAGTTGGTTTCTAACCTAAAGATGCCCATCTTAAAGGAGTCCCTGCCACCGGCGAGAAATCTCACCTCCTCTGGGTGCAAGCACCGAGGCCGTGACTCCAGCAGAGAAGCAGCAACCGGGGAGGGGGTCCACGGACTGAGGAAACACACGCAAACCCCTAGCAGAAAGATAAGCAGATGGCGCCAGCCCCGTGCTGCGGGACACTCCCCGGCTAGCAGGGCACTCACGCGGCTGTACTTGACGTACGCACGGAGGTCACCCGGAGCAGGCGGGCGAGACCCATCCGGAGCGCGTGATCCCACTCCTGTGCAGCCTGCGCACAGACAGCTCCTTGGTGCGCACGGGGACGGGCCTCGTCCAGGGCGGGCTCGTCCTTGCAGGCACGTACCTTAGCACCTTCAGAAAGAGGCACCCCTCTCCCGGGCAGCTGGCCCGGGCCAGGGCACATGTTCAGCCAGCAGCGTTAGGGCTCATTTGGGCCCCTCTCGGTCTCATGGCCAAGATTCTTTGTGCGTGGTAAGCTCCAGAGTGAACGAATCACGTTCTTTAGCCTCTATGTGCCTAGTGTCACAGACCCAAAGAATGAGAGTGGTGGCCCGGGGCGCCTGGCTCAGTAGAGCATCCGACTCTTGACCTCAGGGTTGTGAGTTCGAGCTCCACGTTGGGCGTAGAGATTAAAAGAATAAAAAAAAATTTTTTTTTAAACGAATGAAAATGTTGGGCTGGATGAGTTGACATTTCCATCCACATTTGAGATTTTTTAAATTCCAAGTCATTAATACTCCTCTGCGGGGAGGAACCCTGTTCCACGGCCGAATTTGGTATGTGCGTTACCATAGAAATAACGTTCTAAAGATAGTAGTTGAGTTAGAATTCTCTGCAATGTAGTGTGTAGAACCTATTTAGGAAAAGTGCTCCGTGTCCCTAATAACTGGATCGCAAGTGAACGTTCGGAGAGCTCTCCGGGAACACGGGCCCTGCCCGCCTCGGATCAGCAGCCCTTGAGATGCCGTCATCGTGAGAGACGGTGCCGTGTAAGCAAGCATCAGGTGAGGGCTCCGGCCTGGCCCCCGTCTCCCCCAGGAGTTGCCCGTGTGTGGCCTCATTTAGCCCCTGGTCCAGGCAGCCGTCCGGTGAGCAGGCTGACCCAGGCCCTGCGTCCTTCCAGACACACTCTGATAGTGTGAACCTGTTTGCGGGCGACGAGGGACCGCAGCCGGGACCCACGCTGCTGGGTGGGAATCAGCGGCAAGGGGCGCTTCGAGAAGGCGTCCGCTGTTGGGTGAATAAAAGCTACCAGTGGTGATTCAGCAGCCAGTGGACACGGTCCTCCATCAAGGACGCGGACTGGCCGTAGTAACATTTTCTCTTCAGCAGTAGCTCCTTGTCACACGTGGACCGTCCAGGCAAACCTGCGCATGCGCACGCGACCAGTGAATAAATGATCGGTTAGCGGTAGCTATGTTTTTTTAGCCCCTTATTTTCTATGGATTGTTCAGCTCTTTCAAAAGTCTTCTTGGGTCTAAAGGGACAATAGGAGAGGCTGCTGTGCTGAGAAAAACGGTAGCGCTCCCGCCAACCTGCCCGGAAAGTCACGAGCCAGATGCGTGCAGATACCCGTAAACGTGTTGGAATGCTTTTGTTCAACGTTTTGGAAGTACGCACAGGCACACCTCAGGGACCCTGTGGGCTGGGGTCCGGACCCCTGCAGTACAGCGGATGTCACAATAAAGCGAGTGGAAGGGAGGTGTTGGTTTTGCGGTGCACGGAAGGCACGTTTGCACCACACGTTTGCGGCGTGTGACGTGTGCCCCAGCACCGTGGCCAAAACGACAGTGGACACACCTCCGTGAAAAGCGACTTTATTGCTAAAACATGCTAACCGCCGTCTGAACTTCCAGCGGGTCCTAATCCTCTTGCTGGAGGGGGTCCTGTCCCACAGTGACGGCTGCTGACCGGGCAGGGTCGTGGGCGCTGAAGGGCGGGGTGGCTGTGCAGTGTCTGAAAATAAGACAGCGGGGACGTTGGCCGCACCGGGTGGCTCTTCCCGTCACGAATGATTTCTCTGTGGCGGGCAGTGCCGTTTGATGGCATTTTACCCAGAGGAGAACTTTCCCCGAACCGGGGTCTGTCCTCTCAGCCCCCGCCACTGCTTCGCCGACCAGGCTTCCAGAACGTTCCAAATCCCTTGTGACCGTGTCTTCGCCGACCAGGCTTCCGGAACGTTCCAAATCCCTTGTGACCGTGTCTTTGCGGCATCTCCACCGGGAGGAGATGCCACCTCAGGAAGTCGCTTTCTTTGCTCCTCTTCGTCTGTCCAGGTTTCATCCTGAGATGGTGGCGACCCCGTCCCTCTAAAGGCTCCACTTCTGATCCCAGTTCTCTTGCTGTTTCTACCGCGTCCACAGTGACTTCCTCCACTGAGGTCCTGAGCCCTCCACGTCCTCTCCAGGAGGGTTGGAATCACCTTCTTCCCAACTCCGGATTATGTTGATAATCTGACCTCTTCCTGTAATCACGAACGTTCTCAATGGCTTCTAGAACGGTGAATCCTTCCCAGAAGGTTTTCAGTCGCCTTCAGATGCATCTGAGGAGTCCCAGGCGTGGCAGCTGTCGCCTCGTGACCCGTGTTTCTTAAATACTAGACTCGAAGGCCGAGGCGGCCGCCTGAGGCACGGGCTGCAGGATGGCGGGGGTGGTGGCAGGCACGAGCACGACCCTCATCCCGTCCGTCTCTGGGCTGTGACCGGGTGCACCGCCGGGGAGCTGCCCCGTCTTGAAAGGGATCTCCGGCTGAGCAGAACTCCGCAGCCAGCGTCCCCTGCTCAGTGACCGTGCTGGAGACCGACGGGCTTCGTCGTGCGTTCACAGAGCGCAGGCGGAGCGGACCTCCCGCCGTTCGCGGGGACCTCGGGTTTTCCGAACGGTCACCGAGCCCCGGCTGCCGGTCCAGGTCACTGCCGCGTCAGCCCCCGACGAGGAAGTCAGCCCCGGGCACGGACTTCCCCTCTCTGGCTCCGAAGGCCCGGCTGGCGTCTTCCGGGAGAAGGCTGTTGTGTCTCCACCGAAGGGGTGGGTGTCGCGCGGCCCCCGGGCCTTCCGGCCGGCCTGCCGCTTCGCCCTGCACTTGCGTGCTGTGGAGACGGCGCCTTTCCCGGAACCTCCTGACCCACCTCTGCCAGCTTCAGGCTGCTCCTCTGCAGCTGCCTCACCTCTCTCCGCCTTCACGGAATCGGAGAGAGTCGGGGCCTGGCTCCGGATTCGGCTCTGGCCTCAGGGGACGTGTGGCTGGTGCGACCTTCCGTCCAGACCCCTGCAACCCTCTCCATACCAGCAGGGAGGCCGCGTTGCCTTCTTAGCACCTGCGTGTTCCCGGAGGAGCGTTTTTTTTTTTTTTTTTAAGTTTACATATTTATTTACTTAAGGCATGTCTGCCCCCCCCAGTGTGGGGCTCGAACTTACAACCCAGAAGCCAAGAGTCGCTCGCTTTTCCGACCGAGCCAGCCAGGTGCCCCTGGAGCAGCCCTTTATCTCAAGGATTTTTCCTCTGACTTGACAGCGGGGCTCGCTGTTTGGTGAAAAGAGGCCCACTCTGGACGTGCCTTTGTCACACCGGGCTTAATCGTTTCTAGCTTTTGATACAAAGCGAAAGGTGGGCGACTTTCACCTGAACACCTAGGGGCCGCGGTAGGGTTGCCACGTTGGCCCGATGTCAAGAGTGTTGCCTCTCAGGGACGAGGGAGGCCCGAGGAGACGGAGGGAGAGATGGGGGGGGGGGACGGCCAGCAGAGCGGTGGGCACACACGCATTTATTGAGTCGCTGCCTGCGTGTGGCTCACGGTGCCGGCCAATGAGTACGGTAGCGACCGAGATCCCTGATCGCCGTAACAGGTATCGTCGTGAAAAAGTTTGCAACGCGGGGAGAATTCCCAAAATGGGACGGGCACGCAGAATGATGCCATTTGGAAAACGGTGCCGGTAGACTTGCCTGAGGCAGGGTTGGCGCAGACCTTCCAATTTTTAAGGACAAAATCACCCACAGAGCGCAGTGAGCGAGGTCCGCCCGCGTGACGGCAACACGCGCACCTTCACCAGGACACACGTGCGTTCTCTCTTTTAAAAACGTTAGCACTGGAACCCCTTTCTTTCCCAAAGTAAGTCTTGCGTATTTAACACTCAGGACCTGGAACACAGATTAGAAGTGGGCTGCTGTGTTTGTAGGGGTCTGGAACGTTCTCCTAAGGCACGGCAGAGTACGGGTGAGGACCCCCCGGGGGGCGGGGACCACCCCTGCTGTGTGCAAGACAGGCCCGGCTGCGACGCGCTTTGATGTTTCATTTTCCATCTACCGACAGGTGCCAAACAAAAGGAGACGGAAACGGAATGACCGCTGTGAGTGGAGAAGCCCTCGTAGGAGAACTTGAACAAAGATTCTGGGTCACGCTTTGCCTCATGAACACTGACCGTGTTAGAAGACCGTAAAATGGCTAAGAATGTATAGCAGGGTTTAGCGATGGGTATTTTTTCCAGTGACGTTGAAACTGAGCATAAGAAACAGGTTTTATGTGTTTGAAGATTCAGCCTTGCATTAAAAGACTGTTTTCAGACCTTTGTCTGAGCGATTTCAAATGCTGTATGTTATTAAAGTGCACTGTGTCCTGAAATTTTTTATTATTTTTCGTTTCAAAGAATTCACTGGTCTGTAACAGGCAATAGGACATAAGGCGAGCGCATGGCTTCTTCAGACCTAGTGCCTTATGTCGGAACACGTGATATGTCATCACTGCGGCCCGTTGCAGCTGGAGCCACACGGTGCTGGGGCGTGACAGTCTTTGGACCTTTACCAAATCAGTTTTGTTCTCATTAGATTTGTCAAACCGTTGTAATTTGGATATAAATCATTACTTTGTAAAACTTTAATGGCAGTTTTACGTTTAAGTGTCTGTTCTGAACTACAGTGTAAACAAAACTGCTTTACAACAGCTTTATTTTTACTTTCCTGCAATTTTTTTTTTTTTTTAACACATCCTGGTGGGTGAGCCTCCCCATGCCCGTTAATAAACCATCGGTGGTTATTTTTAAAAGGCAAATTTCTCATTTAAGTTTGGATCTGGAAAGCGTAGGACTTCTAAAATAGCCACTGTTAAGAGTGGAAAGCCGAAGTTTCTGAAAGCACGGGTGAAAACGTGCTCTGCTAGGCTGGGAACAGGCGGCGGTTAGGAGCAGACAGAGTGCCGGGAAGAGGTCTATTTTTTTCTTGTGTACTGAAACGTAAAATCACGATGTTTGTACGGCTGCTGTGCGATCGTCCGTGTAAATTCTATTGTGGCACATGCAATATGTCATGTGGTTGAAGAGAAACCATGTTTCCTAATGTAAGTGCTCTGAAAATGTCCACACTGTATATATATATATGAGTATAGTTTGATTTTTTTGTTGTCGTTTTGGGGTTTTTTTGGCAGATTGAAAGATTAAAGTAAATCTTATTATCGACCATTTTGTTCAGGACGTTCTTTAAAATACCACGTGTTTCGGCACATATTCATTACAAATCGGCATGAAGTTTCCCACGTAGAGATTTCTTCCCAAATGAAGGAGAACGTGAATTCGCGGATCCCTTTTTCCCTCATCAGAAAAAAACAAACCTGGGGAGCCTGGCTGGGTCGATCGGAGGAGCGTGTGACTCTTGATCTCAGGGTTGTGAGTTCGAGTCCCGTGTTGGGTGTACAGATTACTTAAGAATAAATTCTTGGGGACCGCCTGGGTGACTCAGTTGAGCGTCCAACATCAGCTCAGGTCATGATCTCGCGGTGAGTTTGAGCCCTACATCGGGTTCTCTGCTGTCAGCACAGAGCCCGCTTCGGATCTTCTGCCCCCCCCCCCCTCCCGCCTCCCCAACTCATGCTCTCTCTCAAAAATAAAAAACATTAAAAACATAATAGGGGCGCCTGGGTGGCTCAGTCAGTTGGGCGTCCCACTTCGGGTCAGGTCATGATCCCATAGTCCATGTGTTCGAGTCCCGCATCGGGCTCTGTGCTGACATCTCAGAGCCTGGAGATTCTGCCTTCAGATTCTGTGTCTCCCTGTCTGGCTCTCCCCCACTCACACACTCTCTCAAAAATAAGTCGGTTAAGGGGCGCCTGGGTGGCGCAGTCGGTTAAGCATCCGACTTCAGCCAGGTCACGATCTCGCGGTCCGTGAGTTCGAGCCCCGCGTCAGGCTCTGGGCTGATGGCTCGGAGCCTGGAGCCTGGAGCCTGTTTCCGATTCTGTGTTTCCCTCTCTCTCTGCCCCTCCCCCGTTCATGCTCTGTCTCTCTCTGTCCCAAAAATAAATTAAAAACGTTGAAAAAAAAAAAAATAATAAGTCGGTTAAGCGTCCGACTTCGGATCAGGTCGTGATCTCGCGGTTCATGGGTTCAAGCCCTGCATCAGGCTCTGCACTGACAGCTCAGAGCCTGGAGTCTGTTGCAGATTCTGTGTCTCCCTCTCTCTCTGCCCTTTCCCCGCGCGCGCGCGCGCGCACACACACACACTCGAAAAAATTTTTTTTTAAGAAATTAAAAAATAAAATATTTTTGAAAAAACCTTAATGACTCACACACTTTCTCTCCATTATTAAATAGAATACATTCAATTAAAAGTCGACCCGGGGGCGCCTGGGTGGCGTAGTCGGTTAAGCGTCCGACTTCAGCCAGGTCACGATCTCGCGGTCCGTGAGTTCGAGCCCCGCGTCAGGCTCTGGGCTGATGGCTCGGAGCCTGGAGCCTGTTTCCGATTCTGTGTCTCCCTCTCTCTCTGCCCCTCCCCCATTCATGCTCTGTCTCTCTCTGTCCCAAAAATAAATAAAAAACGTTGAAAAAAAAAATTTTTTTTAAAATAAATTAAAAAAAAATAAAAGTCGACCCGCAGATTTTCTTACGCTGTCACTTTTCATTTCCTAGTTAGGCCAGCTGTGAGAGAGCACATGTACACGTTTCCCCATAGAAACAACTGTGGTTGTGACTTAGGTTAATGGTCATATTTGGGAGAAAGCAAAAACAGTCACAAAGCTGCTAGAACCCCAGTTTTGAACCTCAAAACATCTGCTTTCAGCCCGCCCCGGGTTTGTGAAGCACCCATGAGTCTGCTCAGACTCCCATGTACCACATAGAGCGTATTCTGTGTATGTTCCGCTTCAGAAAACCGCGCGGGGCCATTTACAAAGAAACGTGCTACGATTCTCTCTTCCCACGAGGCACACTCAGTCTGGCGGGCCTCGGGCAGGGTAGGGTAGGGCGGGGCAGGGCTGTGCCAACGTGCCGGGCAGCAGGGTTTGGGGCGCACCTGCACCTGTTAGGCGCCAGCGGGAGTGGGGCGGCCCCTTCTCAGACGCAGGGCTGTTGCCCAAGAGCATCTTGTTTCCGGCAAGTGATAAAGACCGGGTTCTAGGAAGTGTGCCTCTCTGTGCCCTTCTAGAAATAAGGAGAAGTGGCACTTCCAGAATCCTAACGAGGAAAGGATTCTAAGGGAAAAGCCTAGCTGCCCCGAGAAAAACCACCTGGGAACCCTTGCTGGATGCGCCCCAGGTGTTTGCAGCGGCCTGTCCCCTCGAGGCTCCCAGGACCCCCTTGCGTGGCAGGCTCACTGCGCCACCAGTGCCCACGGACACCCTGGCCCTCGCACCAACGAGGAGCTCACAGCCCCCAAAGGCTTGCGCACGACTGATGAGTGATCAACGTGAAAGCAAGAGCGTAAAAAACACACCACGCCGGTTCCGGAAGCGGAGAGGGCATCCGTTCCGTTTCACATTCTAATCTCCAAGGAAAACTGGACGGACTTCCTGAACTGATGACATTTCTTACATTTTCCTAGAGAAACATTTGCGTGAGCAGACCATCCTCTTTAAACCACTGGTTCTCGGCGGGAGAGATTGTGGACCCCGGGGGACACTTGGCAAAGTGGATACGCTTTCGCTCGTCACCACTGGCGGTGGGGATGTGCCGCTGGCACCGGGTGGGCAGAGACCATAGACCCTGCGAGCGAGCCCCGACGACACACAATGTGCAGCCCAAGATGTAAGTGAGGAGGTTAGAAACTCCGCCCCGAACAATTACAACCTTCTGGGTATTTTTGATTACCTTCGTTACTTCCTAACTGAATCCATCTGTCTTTGGAGGGGGGAAGAAAAAAAAAAAAAAACACCTGAGCAGGCAGCCTTTCTGGGACAGGGGACAATCCAAACAGTCCACAGGTAGATTTCAGGGCGCTTACTTCCAAGGCACTTCCGCCAAAAAGAGAATTTTGCTTTGCAAACAGTAGCACTCTCGGGAGAAAATTCCAACCCGCAGGGAAATACTTGGAAGTTTCTCTGTTACTTTCTTTTCATAAAGAAACCAAGAACAGGTTCCAAAATTGTTTTTTCACGTAAAATTCCCTGTGCAACCGGCAGGGTTGTAAGTCTACATAAAGAGCATGCTTGCAACAGTCACAGGAAACCCCTAAAGTCCCCTCGCCTTGTGGATATAGCCCCATCTTATTTCTAGAACTTACCACACTGCACAACATTTACCTTTAGATGCCAGCCTAAGCCAGGGCATAGGAAAATTAATCACGTGGCTCCCTGCGTGGCTCTCAGAGATACTGAGGATCCTCCCCGCAGGGAGGTGGGGAAAAAGCCAGATACCCAGTTCCCTCCAGACCCCTGCTGGACCTCCACCTCCAAGGAACTTGCTGGTCAGAATCTGAAGGCTCGACAAAACGCTACTCTGACTTCAGCTGTGCATTGCCCTCTCTGGAAAGCCTGCGTCACAATCACCTGCTCTCACTGGGGACCAGAGCCTGAGGGGCGCCTGCTTCTGGGAGGTTGGGGACGCAGGATGAGTCTCCCACCTGCCTGCACTGGCCAAAGTCAGGAGCATCTCGCCCCCTCCCGCCGCTCCGGCCAACGGATCACCACCGCAACGAATCGAATTGGAGAACGCAGGTAAACAACTGCCAAGTGTCACTGGCGCTCATTTGCCACAGGCCATCTGCCTCACCCATTCCAGCCACCGGCCCTCCCAGCCCCAGGGAGAGAGGCTGCTGACCCTCCTCCGCGTGAACTCTCCCTCCCAGCTGAGCGCAGGAGCCTGAGAGCAGGCCCTCCCTTCTCATCTCTTCCAAACTGTGCTGTTTGGCCTGGGAGAACCGCGCAACGGCCCAAAGCCACGCCCGGGGCTGCTCTCGTCCACGGCCTCAACTGCAAAGACCAAGGGGGAACCTCAAACTGCCGGCCCGCGAGGCCTGGCCACTGCTGGGCGGGCCAAGATCTGGGAAGGGTGGGGTCCCCCCGCCTCGTGGCCCGTGCGGCCTGAGGTCCCCCTTGCTTTGGCAACCCTTTGGATATGCCCCCTGGCCCGCAAGACGCCCCGAGCTGTGGGGTCACCTCCCTTCCAGCCGCAAGGCCTCCCCACTGCCTGGTGCAGAGGACGCGGAGAGGGTCACACTCAGGAAACCCTAACCTCTACCTACAGCCCCAGCCCCCCGATTCCTGTCCAGCCAACACCTCCATCCACCCCTCCCCACTGCTGGGGACTCACCATATTCAACCACGACGTGGAGACGCTGGCCCCCTCTGAATCCTCTGTGAGCTTTTTAATCCTCCTCCTCTCCACCCCGCCCCTTGAAAAGATAGCATAAAGAGGCTGCATTTCTGGCGGCCTCCGAACGCATTCGGATTCAGAGGCCCAAAAAGCTGACCCTCCCGACATCACAGCCGTTAAGCTGCATTTTTAAACCAAAAATCTCATCATCTCATTTCACTGCTCAGAAACAATCACAGGCCCCCCCGCCCCGCAAAGCCCTCCCCTCCCACTGAGCCTCCCACCGACTTGCTCCCCGTCCTTCTAGAAGCTCCACGCCTTCCACGCCTGCCCACCGGCCTGAGCTGGTCCCCACCCCCTTTCCTCACCTGCAGATACTCAACTGCTCTCTCAAGGGCCAAGTCAAATGGCCCTCCACCTGGAGGCTCCCAGGACTCCCCCCTACCCCCCCCCCCCCCCCCCACCCCCGCCAGCCGGCCGATGGATGCCTCCCTCCTCCGACAGCACAGGCCGTAATTCCGTAGGCCTGTTCTGCCCTGCCTCCTTCCTGGATAGTGGAGGGCGGCGCTTGAGGCCACCTGGCATCTCGGGTCAGAAGATCCGCTCCTCAGGGACGCCTGGGTGGCTCAGTCGGTTAAGGATCCAAATTTCGACTCGGGTCACGATCTCGGGTTGGGGAGTTCGAGCCCCACGTCAGGCTCTGTGCTGACAGCTCAGAGCCCAGAGCCCGCCTTGAGTTCCGTGTCTCCCCCTCTCTCTGTGTGCTGCTTATGCTCTCTTTCAAAAATCAATAAACATTTGGGGCGCCTGGGTGGCTCCGTCGGTTAAGCGTCCGACTTCAGCTCAGGTCGTGATCTCATGGTTCGTGGGTTTGAGCCCTGCATCAGGCTCTGTGCTGATGGCTCGGAGCCTGCTTCACATTCTGTGTCTCCCTCTCTCTCTCTCTGCTCCTCCCCCACTCGGTCTCTGTCTCTCTCAAAAATAAATAAAACCTTAAAATTTTTTTTAAATAAACATTTTAAACATTTTGTTAAAGAAGACATGCTTCTCGGTACTGCTGTGCGCACCAGGAAACTGTTATAAAATCCCTCACCTTTCTTGGCTTGGCTCTTCCCTTGTGCAGTTACCGAGACGGAGAAATACGCACACACCGTTGCGCGTAAGCGTGCTCCCCGAACGCTAAAAGTCTCGCAAATGTTAGTAGCAGGTGTTGTCCTCACGGGTGCAGCGGTCACCTGAGTCCCTCAAGGGAACGATCTCCTACTCATCTCCATACTCCCACACCGGCACATCTCTGGACCTGAGAGGTGCTTCGGGAACGTTCGGCCGACGTTTGATGAGCGGTTGGTAAAGGCCAGTACATCCAGGAGGATCTTGGGGCTGGTGACACACTCCAACCGTGTGAAGCTGGTCCCCTGCGTGGCCAGGCTACTTGATGAAGGTGGGGAGACACCACAGGATACGGGGCATCATCTACGAATCCAGAGGCGGCCCTCTTCTCTGCCTGTAGCTTTCACAGGTGGGTTCCTACCCAGGGAGGATGCTGGAGGCAGGCCCTGCTCCCTCTCTAACACAAAGGACACTTCCTTCTCAGAGGAAGGAATGTGGATACCCACAGACCCCCAGGGAGCCCGCGGCCACCGGAGAGGGCCGGCAGTCAGAGCACAAGCGACAAGCTCCGTGGGGAGGAGAATGGAGAAAAAGACACCAACACCTGCCCAGAGAGAAAGATGAGGCCGGCTTCAGGCGCGGGGAGTGGAAAAGACCAGAGACGCGGGCACCAAGCCAGCCCCTCGCACCTGCATAGATGGAACAGAGGGTTTGATAAAACTCACTCCTGAGCCTCTTAAAATCCAGAGGCAGTCCTTGCAGGGTATTTTGAGAATTCCCAGCTACCATCTTTCTTTGCCCCTTGTCCTCTTTTTGACAGCTGAAACAATTTCCAGAAACGTCGCCCCCGCCAAAACAGTGCTATGTGAAGGACGGCCCCTGGGCTAATTCCTAATCACAAGCGTCAGGTGGGAGGAGGGGACAGGCGGGTGGCTCCTGGGTGGGAGGTTTACAGCAAACCAGCCTGGAATGAGCAAACTGGGGTGGCCCCCAAGGCCCACACTTTTGCAGTCCCTGTTACTTTTCAGAACCGCATCGAAGAGAACAGTTGCTTAGTCCCCAGTGAAGCCTTAGGCTTCAATATCAATTTATTTAGCAACTATTACACTGTGCACACAGCACCACCACGGGCCGGGCACCGTTCGAGGGGACCGGGCCACATCACGAATCTCTGCCCTCAGGGGCTTACATTCTATCTAGTGTGCTGCGAGAACATTTTAGAAGAACATCGCCACGGCACCTTGAGGTTGTTCTCTCGCTTTTTTTTTTTTTTTTAAGTTTATTTGCTTATTTTGAGAGAGACAGAGACAGTGTGAGTGGGGGAGGGGCAGAGAGAGAGAGGGAGAGAGAGAGAATCCCAAGCAGGCTCCAGGCTATCGGCACAGAGCCCGACTCGGGGCTCGAACTCACGAACCGTGAGATCGTGACCTGAGCGGAAACCAAGAGTCGGATTGAGCCACCCAGGCGCCCCTCAAAGCCCATGCTCTTAATCCCAGTTCTAAACAGCTATCGCCAGCTGAATTGTGTCCCCCCCACAAAGATCTGCTGAAGTCTCCCCCTGACCCCGGTCCCTGTGAATGTGATCTTATTTGGAAACAGGGTCTTTGCAGACATGGTCAAGTTAGGTGAGGTCACACTGGAGGAGGGCAGGCCCTAAACCAGTGACTGTGTCCCTTGGAGAACAGGCCACACAGAGAGAAGGCCATGTGACAGCAGACGCAGACTGATTAATGTGACAAAGCTAGGTACTGGGAAGGTGCTAGAACATTAAACGTGGTTTTAAAAACTTTACCAACACATTTTTATAAAAGTACGCCATTTGCTTTCCTTTTAAAAGCAATTTTATCGTAACCCAGACATATTAGAACTGAAATACACGGAAGGAAAGGTAGAGCTGAGGGTAAAAAAAAGCGGACAGGAGGTTTTTCAAATGGCGACCGACAGAGGTCCATTTTCAGGGGCCTTGAAATGCATTGGTTGGAAATAGGGCAGGCTACTATGATTACCACATTGAAAGGAAAAGTCTTCAAGAGTAACCATATTATAGATTTCAGACATCTTGACACAGCACTTAGTGATGAATAATTGAGATCTGTTCCTCATACCTTATGCACCCGATGGCTCTATTTATTATGCCATAAATTAGTTGACCCAACTGCTCTTTTTTTTTTGAAACAGGCTTTTTCAAGAACTGTAAACAGCGTTTAAAAGAGCACAGTGTGTACTTTCTTCTATTATTTGCAAATCGCCTGGAGGAAGAATGCTCCCCACTCCGTTGGTGAAACTAAAGCGACAACGTGAGCCAGCGGGGAAATGATGGGACCAGCCTCGCCTGCAGCTCTGAGCCCTCCTGCCGACCCAATGCCACTTTCACGGGAGGGTCACAGAGTCACTGAACACTGACATGGGGTGGGGGGGGGGCAGCACTTCTCCTCCAGCCACCATCACTTCCGCTTAACCTCTTGCTCGGGCCCCTGTGAGCCCCCAACCCGGCCGTCCCTCACCGTCTACCCCTCGATGTCCTGCCTCCTTGTCCAGCCTGACTCGACTGTCCATTGCAGACACCGCCAACCCCTGCCCCTGTCCTCCTGCAAAAGCCCCAGCTCTGGCCGGACCTTTGCCCCCCTGCACTACCCCGCAAGGCCCCCTCTGCCCTCAGCTCCTTCCCTCCCCTCCCCCACCCCCACCCCCACAGCTCTGGCCAGAATCACCCCCCATGCATGGCTCCCAGCTGACTCCCACCTTGCCCCCTACACTATCCCCACCCTGGCCCCACCTGCCCCCCCCCCCCCCCCCCCCCAGGCCCCCCCCCGACCCCCCCCCCCCCTCCCCCCCCCCGCCCCCCCCCACACACACACAGGGCCCTGGCCGACCCCAACCTGCTCCCTCAAGGCCTTAGCTGGCCCCCAACTGTCACTTCTCCACGTGCTTAGTTTTCCATCATCTACCATTAATTCATCCCCAAACTCTCTGCAACAAACACTGATCTCCTCGCCCTGAGTTCAAAAGCATGAGTTAACACACCCATCTTCGTTTTCTTAGCGACCTCATTCCTGGGCCCCTGCCCTCCTCCTGCCTCCAGCGGGACCAATGACTTCTACACCTGCTGCCCAGCCAGATGTTTGTCAACGTTATTCTTTCCAAGATGAACATTTTACTTCGTTAATATTTAACTCTGTTTTCTGTATCTTTTTTTTTTAAGTTTTATTTATGTAAGTAATCTCTAACATCCCATGTGGGGTTAGAACTCGAACTCACGACCTCAAGATAAAGAGTCACATATTCTTCCCACTGAGCCAGCCCGGCACCCCTGTTTTCTAGGTCTTTAACTTCAGCTCTTTATTTTTCCTTCCTTCTATTATTATTCTAACTTCTTAAATAAGTCACTAAGCTCATTAATGTTTAGCCTTTTGTTTTTGTGCTAATGTAAGCATTTAAGGCTAACTTTTTCCCTTTTATGGCATCCCATGTGCTTTGATTCGTAGCTTTTTTTTTTTTTAATGTAGACCTCACACCCAGTGCGGAGCCCAACTTGGGGCGTGAACTCATGACCCTGAGACTAAGCCCTGAGCTGAGGTCAAGAATCGGACGCTTAACTGACTGAGCCACCCAGGCGCCCAGACTTGAAGCATTTTTATTATCAGTTTAAGTATTTTCTCATTGTCTTTATTTCTTTTTGACCCATGAACTCTACAAAAGTATATTTCCTATTTTCCAAATCTATGGGGCTCTCTTTCTATGTTTTGTTAATTGACTTCTAACTTAATTGCATTGTGGTTGGAGAATGTGGTCGATATGAGAAATTCCTGGAAATGTGACGAGGCTTGCTTTATGACCTTCTCCATGGTCAATTTTCATAAATGGATTATCCGTGTCTGAGAATATGTATTTCTTTTCATCTGCTGAGAGCAACGTGCTATATAGGTGGTCGTGAAACAACTTTGTTCATTCTGCCATTCAAATCTTTTCTGTCTTTACTGATTTTTAAAAACTACCTCCCAATTACTAAAAGGTATTAAAATATCTTACATGATTTCAATTTCTCCTTGTAATTCTGTCAAGTTTTGCTTAACATATTTTGCATAAACAGAATGTTACTGGTCACATAAAGGTTTCGAATTGTAGTATGTTCCTGGTGAATGAAACCTTTCATAATTATTTAGAGCCCCTCTAACCATAGTAATGGTTTTGCTTTAAAACCTATTTTGTTTTATATCAGCGCAGCTTCACAAGTCTTCTTTTGGTCAGTATTTGGTATAGCCTATTCTTTTTTTTAAGGTTTTTTATTTATTTTTGAGACAGAGAGAGACAGAGCATGAACGGGGGAGGGGCAGAGAGAGAGGGAGACACAGAATTGGAAGCAGGCTCCAGGCTCTGAGCCATCAGCCCAGAGCCCGACGCGGGGCTCGAACTCACGGACCGCGAGATCGTGACCTGAGCTGAAGTCGGATGCTTAACCGACTGAGCCACCCAGGCGCCCCTGGTATAGCCTGTTCTATTAGCCATTCCAAATAACCTTCATTTCCAATTTTTCTGTATGATTATGTTTTAGATGTGTCTCTTGTAATCATCATATGGTTAGATTTTTTTAAAAGTCCATCCTGTCAACTTTTGTCTTTAGATTAAAACATTTTGGTCCATTTGCTATAATCATTGATCTACTTGTATTTTGTGTTTATTTTGTGTTTTCTACTTGCATGGACTTATTTTATGTTTCTTTTTTCCTCCTTTTGATTATTTTTTCTCTTATTCTACTCCATTTCTTATTCCATTTGCCCTTTCTACTCTTTGGAGTTTTTGCATATTTCAACACTATCTCAGAGAGAAATTTTTTAAAAAATTTAACTATTGGGGCGCCCAGGGGGCTCAATCGGTTGGGCGACCGACTTCAGCTCAGGTCACAATCTCGTGGTTCATGGGTTCGAGCCCCATGTTGGGCTCTGTCCTGACAGCATGGAGCCTGCTTTGGAGTCTCTCTCTGCCCCTCCCCCACACCCACTCTCTAACAAATAAAAAAATAAAATAAATAAAACATTAAAAAAATTATCATACCATTACCCCACTGAACAGAATTAACAAAAATCCCTTAATATCATGTAATACCCTCCATTTTCAAACACCCCCAATGTAACACACATTTAATGTGTTCAAATCAGGATTCAAACACAATCCACAGGTTTGATGTGGTTGATTTATCTCTCAGGGCTCTTTTTGTTTTTTTTTTTAATTTTTATTTATTTTTGAGAGAGACTGAGTGTGGGTGGGGGCGGGGGCAGAGAGAAGGATACACAGAATCTGAAGCAGGCTCCAGGCTCTAAGCTGTCAGCACAGAGCCCAACGCAGGGCTCGAACTCAGGAACCGTGAGATCATGACCTGAGCCAAAGTCAGACGCTTAACCAACTGAGCCACCCAGGCCCCCCTCTCAGGGCTCTTTAAATCTATGAGTTCTCTCCCTCCTCCCTCTTTTTCCATGTCACTTATTTTTGAGGACACTTAGCTTATAGATATTCCCACATTCCAGAAAGCTGACATTTCCACAGGGTATCATTTAGCATATTCCTCTATCCCATTAGACCAAGGGATTGATCAGACTCGTGGTTAATTTTATGGCATAAACATTTCATAGGTGAAATGGGGCGTGTACTTCGATTTGTTTACAAATAGGTAAGAACTATATAGCTGATAGATGCAAAGACGGTGGACAGAGTAGGAGGACCCTAAGCTCACCTCCTCCCATGGATACAACTGGAAACACTCACATCTTGTAAATAGCCCAGAAAATGACACAAGGATTGGCAGAACAAACTCCACAACTAAATATAGAGAAGAGGCCACATCGAAGAGGGGAGGAAGGGTGGAGATGCAGTGGCGAGCTGACCAGACCTGCAGGACTGTCCACAGGAGGGGGGACCCATAGGCACAGAGATGGGAAGGAGACAGACTGTCACGCCGTGAATTCTGCACGGGGAAAACGAAATCCCCACAACGTTTAGCTTTGAAAACCAGAGGGGTGAAATTTCATGAGTTCTTACAACCAGGGGGACTTAAAACCTAGAATTTTAAAAGTCAGCAGCCTCAGCTCTGGCGGGGAGCGCAAGAGGAAACCGAGTCACCACCCTTAAAGAGACGGCACAACCAACAACCTGTGGAGATACAGCACAGAAGCAGCAGTTTGAAAAGTGCCCGGGGCATTCAGGAGGGAGGGCTGCTTTCTCATCTAGGGGATCACTGGGGGACTCCACCAGGAGCAAAGGAGCAGGCAGACACCATTTCCCTCCCCCACTCCCCAGCATAAACACATGGCCCCCTGCCCGTGCAAGCACAGTGCCAACACTTGATACTTACCTTGCTAAGAGCACCACCTTGCACCCCTGTATCCACCCCCCCACGCTTCAGCAGATCCACCCGCTCTGGCCAGGACTACCTCGGTCTGGTGCTATGGGTCCCCTTCCCCAGAAGACCGGCGACCGGCAAACCTTGCTCACACAGCACCTCCTGCCCCCACTCACGTTGTGGAGCTGCCACACCCCCCAACCTGGCTGGCCTCCATTCTGCCAGCGACAGGTCCCTTCTCACAGAGGACCTGCACGCAAACCTTGCAAACACTGTGCATCTCGTTCCTGTGGACGCTGCAAATCCACCCCCCCGCCCCAGTACGCTCTTGCCCGGAGCCCACGAAAAGTGGTAGCACAAGCCTGGCAACGTGCAAGCAGCTCCAAGAGAGGCCAGCACTACTCCATAGTGAGTCCTGCCCCAAGGAGAGGGAAAGATAACCACACACATCAGTCAGACTAGAGCCCCAGCAGTGAGCTTGGGGTACACGGCTGGTCTGACTACAGGCCCCGCCCACCAAGGAAAGCTTCTCGGGGGGCAACACAGAGAAAGCACTCCACACGTCGATGCTACTGCATCTTGCAGATGCCTGATGTCACTCAACTCAAGCCTACAGTGGCCACAGAGTGGCCCAATAACACCATGGGACCAAACCCTACCCACAACAGGCAAGTGAGCCACAACAGACAACTGGACTAAGGAAAAGAGCTGCTAAACCACAATAGCAGAGTTCATGCAACACACACAGAAGACACCCCTGAAGCACCAGGTTGCAGTGAACTACAGGACTTCTTCAGAAGGCCACTACTTTTAAGAGCAAGAAATGTAGCCGACTTTTGTAATACACAGAAACAGACACAGGGAGTTAGATAAAATGAGGAGACAGAGGAAAATGTCCCAAATGAAAGAACAGGACAAAATCACAGGAAGAGACCAAAGCGAAATGGAGGTAAGTAGTATGCCTGATAGAGAATTTAACATAATGATCATAAAGATACTCCTTGAGAAAAGATTGAAGGACATCAGTGAGACCCTTAACAAAGAGGTAAGAAAGACCCAATGAGATGAAGAACACAATAAATGAAATTAAAAATATACTAGATAGAATAAATAGTAGACTAGAGGAAGCAGAAGAATGAATCAGCAACCTGGAGGACAGAGTTATGGAAAATAATCAAGCTAAGCAGGTGAGACAAAAAATTATGCAAAATGAGAAAGGCTCAGGAAACTTGTGACATCATCAGGCATAATAACATTCGCATTACAAGGATCCTCAAAGGAAAACAGAGAGAAAAGGCGGCAGAAAAATTTACTCAAAGGACTAATAGCTGAAAACTTCTCCAATCTAGAGAAGGAAACAGAAATCCCGATCCAGGAAGCGCAGAGATCCTGCAACAAAATCAACCCAAGTTGGTCCACACCAGGACACCTAGTAGTTAAAATGGAAAAAAGTAGTGATAAAGGGGTAACTTTTAAAGCAGCAAGAGAAAAGACAACAGTTACTTACAAGGGGCAACCTCATAAGGCTATCAGCTGATTTTTCGGCAGAAACTTTGCAGGCCAATAGGAAGTCGCATGATATATTCAAAGTGCTGAAAGGAAAAAATCTGTAGTCAATACTACTCTACCCAGCAAGTCTATCATTTAGAATAGAAGGAGAGAGTTTCCCCAACAAACAAAAGTTAAAGATATTCATAACTACAGAACCAGCCCTACAAGAAATGTTAAAGGGGCTCTTTGAGTGGAAAGACCATAAGTAAGACTGAAGAAAGCAGGAAGCACAAAAGCAGTGAAAATAAGTATATCTGTAAAAATCAGTCAAGGGACTCACAAAACAAAAGGATGTAAACTATGACACCATATACCTAAAACATGATGGGGAGAGGAGTAAAGAATGGGTTCAAGCTTAAGCAACCATTAACTTAATACAGATTGCTATATGCAGATGTTATATACAAACCTAATGGTAACCACAAATCAAAAAGCAGCAACAGATATGCAAAAAATAAAGAGAAAGAAATCCAAGTATATCACTAAAGAAAGCCAACTAATCATGAGAAAAAAAACAAGGAAAGAAAGGAACAGAGGGGCACCTAGGTGGCTCAGTCGGTTGAGTACCCAACTTCAGCTCAGGTCATGATCTCACAGTACACGAGTTTGAGCCCCACATTGGGCTCTGTGCTGACAGCTCAGAGCCTGCAGTCTGCTTCGTATTCTGTGTCTCTCTCTCTCTCTCTCTCTCTGCCCTTCCCCTGCTCACGCTCTCTCTGTCTCTCAAAAATAAATAAACATTTTTTAAAAAGGAAGCGAGAACTATAAAAACCATGATAAAATAAGTAACAAAATGGCAATAAATACATATCAATAATTCCTTTAAACGTATGTGGATAAAATGTTCCAATCAAAAACACAGGGTGACGGAATAGATAAAAAACCAAGACCTATCTATATGCTGCCTACAAAAGACTCATTTCAGACCTAAAAACACATAAAGATTGACAATGAGGCAATGGAGAAGCATTTATCATGCAAAGAGATGTGAAAAGAAAGCCAGGGTAGCAATACTTGTATAGGACGAAATAGACTTTAAAACAAAGACTGTAACAAGAGACAAAGGACACTATATAATCATAAAGAAAGCAATCAACAAGATATAACAATTGTAAATATTTATGCACCCAATATGACAGCACCAAATACATAAAGCAGTTAATAACAAACATAAGAAAGTAATCATTAGTAATACAATAATAGTCGGGAACTTTAACATCCCTCTTACATCATGGAAAGATCATCCAAATGGAAAACCAACAAGGAAACAGTGGCTTTGAATGACATATTGGACCAGATGGATTTCACAGATATATTCAGAACATTCCATCCTGAAACAGCAGAATACACATTCTTTTCAATGGCACATGGAACATTCTCCAGAACAGACCGCATATTAGGCCACAAAACAAATCTCAACAAATTCAAAAAGACTGAAGTCATGCCCTGCATCTTTTCTGACCACAATGCTATGAAACTAGAAATCAACCACAAGAAAAAATCTGGAAAGAGCACGAATAGATGGAGGTTAATTAACATGTTACTAAACAATGAATGAGGTAACCACGAAATCGAAGAGGAAATAAAAAAACACATGGAGACAAATGAACATAAAACACAATAGTCCAAAATCTTTGAGATGCAGCACAAGCTGTTCTAAGAGGAAGCTTATATCAACAGGCCTACCTCAAGAAGACAAATATCAAATAAACGGCCCAACCTTACACCTAAAGGACTTAGAAAAAGAAGATCAAACAAAACCCCAAACCAATAGAAGGAAGGAAATAATAGGGGCGCCTGGGTCGCTTAGTTGGTTAAGCATCCAACTTCAGCTCAGGTCATAATCTCACAGTTCGTGAGTTCAAGCCCCGCGTTGGCTCTGTGCTGATGGCTCAGAGCCTGGAGCCTGCTTCGATTCTGTGTCTTCCTCTCTCTCTGCCCTTTCCCTGCTCATGCTCTGTCTCTGTCTCTCAAAGGTGAATAAATGTTAAAAAAAATTAAATAGAAGGAAGGAAATAACAAAGATTAGATCAGAAATAAATGAAATAGAAACTAAAAAAAATAGAAGAGATCAATGAAATCAGGAGCTGGTTCTTTGAAAAAAACCAACATTAATAAACCTTTAGGGGCGCCTGGGTGGCTCAGTCGGTTAAGCGGCCGACTTCGGCTCAGGTCATGATCTCGCGGTCTGTGAGTTCAAGCCCCACGTCGGGCTCTGTGCTGACAGCTCAGAGCCTGGAGCCTGTTTCAGATTCTGTGTCTCCCTCTCTCTGACCCTCCCCTGTTCATGCTCTGTCTCTCTCTGTCTCAAAAATAAATAAACGTTAAAAAAAATAATAATAATAAACCTTTAGCCAGACTCATAAGGAAAAAAAAAAAAGACAGAAAGGACTCAAACAAAATCAGAAATAAAAGAGGAACAGGGTGCCTAGGTGGTTCAGTCAGTTGAGCATCAGACTTCGGCTCAGGTCATGATCTCACAGCTTGTGAGTTCAAACCCCGCATTGGGCTCTGTGCTGACAGCTCAGAGCCTGGAGCCTGCTTCAGATTCTGTGTCTCCCTCTCTCTCTCTGCCCCTCCCTTCCCCAGCTTGTCCTCTGTCTCTCTCTCAAAAATAAATTTTAAAAATTTTAGAAAAAGAAAGAAAAGAGGAGAAATAACAACCAGCACCTCAGAAACACAAAAGATTTTAAGAGAATATTACAAAAGATTATATGCCAACAAACTGGACAACCTAGAAGAAATGGGTGAATTCCTAGAAACATATGACCTTCCAAATTCGAATCAGGAAGAAATAGAAAATTCGAACAGACCAATCACCAACAATAAAATTGAATCAGTAATCAAAAAACCCCCAACAAACAAAAATCCAGGACCAGATGGCTTCACAGGTGAATTCTACCATACATTTAAAGAAGGGTTAATACCTATTCTTCTCAAACTTTTCCAAAAAATAGAAGATGAAGAAAAACTTCCAAATTCATTCTATGAAGCCACCATCACCCTGATACCAAAACCAGATTAAGACACTAGAACAAAAGAGAACTACATGTCAATACCTCTGATGAATTAGATGCAAAAATCTTCAACAAAATATTACCAAATCAAATCCAACAATACATTAAGAAAATCTTTCACTACAATAATTTATTCCCAGTATACAAGGGTGGCTGGATACTTATGAATCAATCATCATAAGACATCACATCAACTAAGAAAGAGAAGGGATAAAACTGAGGGTTGATGGGGGGTGGGAGGGAGGGCAGGGTGGGTGATGGGTATTGAGGAGGGCACATTTTGGGATGAGCACTGGGTGTTGTATGGAAACCAATTTGACAGTAAATTTCATATATTAAAAAAATAAAAAATAAAAAATAAAAAATAAAAAATAAAAAAAAGAAAGAGAAGGGATAAAAACCATATAATCATTTAGACAGAAATGCACTTGACGGGAAAAGCAGGAAAAGCGCTTGACAAAGTACAACATCCACTCATGATAAAAACCCTCAACAAAGTAGGTTTAGAGGGAACATACCTCAACATAATGAAGGCCACATATGAAAAACCCACAGCTAACATCATACTCAATAGGAAAAAAAAATGAAAGCTTTTCTCCTAAGGTCAGGAACAAGACAAGGATGTTCACTGTCACCAATTTTATTCAACATAGTACTGGAAGTCCTAGCCACAGCTATCAGACAAGAAAAAGGAATAAAAGGCATCCAAACGGGCGTGTCTGGGTGGCTCAGTCAGTTAAGTGTCCGACTCTTGATTTCAACTCAGGTCATGATCTCATAGTTCATGAGATCAAGCTCCGCATCAGGCTCTGCACTGTTAGGTATTCTCTCTGCACGGCTTGGGATTCTCTCTCTCCCTCTCTCCCTGTCCCTCCCTCACTCACATGCGCACAAACACGCGTGCACGCTCTCTCAAAATAAATAAATTTTTAAAAAAGAAAGAAAGAAAAGGCATCCAAATTGGTAAGGAAGAAGTAAAATTTTCACTGTCTGCTGATAACATGATACAATATATAGAAAATCCTCTAAACACTCCACCAAAAAGCTACTAGAGCTTATAAATGAATTCAGTAAGGCCACAGGATACAAGATCAATGTACAGAAATCTGTTGCATTTCTATACGTTAACAATGAAGCAGCAGAAAGAGAAATTAAGAAAACAATTCCAGGGTGCCTGGTGGCTCGGTCAGTTAAGTGTCCAAATCTTAATTTTGACTCAGGTCCTGATCTCCCCATTCCTGAGATTGAGCCCTACATCGGGCTCCACGCTGACAGTGCAGAGCCTGCTTGAGATTCTCTCTCTCTCTCCCTCTCTCTCTGCCCCTCCCCCTTTCTGTCTCTCAAATCTCAAAATAAATAAGTAAATTTACAAATAAATAAATAAATCCATTTACAACTGCATCAAAAAGAATACCTAGGAATGAACTTAACCATGGAGGTGAAAGACATGTACTCTGAAAACTATAAAACAATGATGAAAGACACTAAAGACAACACAAATGGAAAGATATCCCACACTTGTGAATTGGAAGAACAAATATTATTAAAATGTCCATACTACCCAGGGCACCTAGGTGGCTCAGTTGGTTAAGCAACCAATTTTGGCTCAGGTCATGATCTCACAGTTCGTGGGTTTGAGCCCTGTGTTGGGTTCTGTGCTGACACCTTGGAGCCTGGAGCCTGCTTTGGATTCTGTGTCCTCCCTCTCTCTGCCCCTCTCCTGCTCCTGTTCTGTCTCTCTCTCTCAAAAATAAATAAAACATTAAAAAAAAAAAAAAACGGAAATGTCCATACTATCCAAAGCAGTCTACAGATTTCATGCAATCCCTATCAAAATATCAACAGCATTTTTCACAGAACTATGACAAACGATCCTAAAATTTGTATGGAACCACAAAAGGGTCCAAACAGCGAAAGCAATCTTGAAAAAGAAAAACAAAGCTGGAGGTATTACAGGTTACACTACAAAGCTGTAGTCCTCAAAACAGTATGGTACTGGCACAAAAACAGACACATAGATCAACAGAACAGAAAAGAAAACACAGAAATAAACCCACAATTATATAGTCAATTAATCTTCAACAAAGGGGGAAAGAATATGCAATGGGGGGAAAAAAGCATCTTTCCAACAAACAGTGTTTAGAAAACTGGCCACAGCTACAGGCAAAAAGAATGAAACTGGACCACTTTCCTACACCATACATAGAAATAAACTCAAAATGGATTACAGACCCAAACATAAGACCTGAAATCATAAAAATCCTAAAAGAAAGCACAAGCAGTAATTTCTCTGACACTGGCCATAGCAATATGTTTCTAGATAGGTCTCCTGAGGCAACAGAAACAAAAGCAAAAATAAACAGTGAAGACTTCATCAAAATAAAAAGCTTCTGCCCAGCAAAGGAAACAATCAACAAAACTAAAAGTCAACTGACGGAATGGGAGACGATATTTGCAAATGATATATCTGAGAAAGGGTTGGTACCCAAAATATATAAAGAACTTATAAAACTCAACACCCCAAAAATGAATAATCCAATTTAAAAATGTACATCAGACATGAACGGCCCTTTCTCCAGAGATGACACCCAGTTGGCCAACAGACACACGAAGAGATGCTTAGCATCACTCATCATCAGGGAAATGCAAAATCAAACCCACACTGAGATATCACCGGACGCCTGTCAGAATGGCTAAAATCAAAAACACAAGAAACAACAGGTGTTGGGGAGAAAAAGGAACCCTTCTGCATGGTTAGTGGGAAGGCAAACTGGTGCAGCCACTGTGGAAAACAGTTAGGGAGGTTCCTCAAAAAGTTAAAAGGGGAACCATCATATGAACCAGTAATCACACTGCTGGGTATTTACCCAAAGAATATGGAAAGACTAACCCAAAAGGATACATGCACCTCTACGCCTATTGCAGCATTATTTACGATGGCCAAATTAGGAAAGCAGTCCAAGTGTCCATCAATAGATAAATGGATAAAGAAGTGGTGTATATATACAATAGAATATTATCCAGCTATAAAAAGAATGAGGAGGGGCGCCTGGGTGGCGCAGTCGGTTAAGCGTCCGACTTCAGCCAGGTCACGATCTCGCGGTCCGTGAGTTCGAGCCCCGCGTCAGGCTCTGGGCTGCTGGCTCAGAGCCTGGAGCCTGTTTCCGATTCTGTGTCTCCCTCTCTCTGACCCTCCCCTGTTCATGCTCTATCTCTCTCTGTCCCAAAAATAAATAAAAAACGTTGAAAAAAAAATTTAAAAAAAAAAAAAATGAGGGGCGCCTGGGTGGCTCAGTCGGTTGAGCGTCCAACTTTGGCTCAGGTCATGATCTTGCGGTCCGTGAGTTCGAGCCCCGTGTCGGGCTCTGTGCTGACAGCTCGGAGCCTGGAGCCTGCTTCGGATTCTGTGTCTCCCTCTCTCTGACCCTCCCCCGTTCATGCTGTCTGTCTCTGTCTCAAAAATAAATAAACATTAAAAAAATTTTTACAACAAAAAGTTTTATCCTTGGCCTTTATCGAATGTGTGTTGAAAATTTTGGTGGTTTGAGAAACTTTTTCGGCTATCTTTAATAGAATCAGCTTAACTATCATATTTCTTTGGTCATTTAAAGTTCTTTCTAGTTAATGAAATAGCTGAGAGATGAATACTGAGCGAAACGAAAAGAATTATGTTCAGATAAGTTTTTTTTTTCACAGCTGGTTTTTATGCACATTATTTCTTAGCAATGCTCTCATTGCTTTGCTCCCATAAAACTCTCCCTCAGAATGGATATATATTAACAACAGTCCAGGGATGGAAAAGGGAAATAAATGAAAATCATGGTTCTTATCACCCCTCCCTATATTATTTCTGAATATCTCAACTCAGGCCAAAATACCTCACTTCTAACACTAGGCTTCAGCCTGAACATGAACATGTATAAGAAAAAAAGAACAGACAGGGGCGCCTGGGTGACTCTGCTGGTTAAGCGTTTGAGTCTTGGTTTCAGATCGGGTCATGATCTCGTGGTTTCATGAGTTCAAGCCCCGCATGGAGCCTGCTTGGGATTCTCTCTCTCTCTCTCTCTCTCTCTCTCTCTCTCTCTCCCCCTGCCCCATTCCCACTGTCTGTCTCTCTCAAAATAAATAAACTAAGAAGAAAAAAAAAAAAGAATCTACCAAGTTCTAAGGGTTCGTGATGTTTCCATGAATTACTAAAGGAGTTTTTCCCTTCACCCAGTGATCCAGGGTTTTGTCCACCTGGGACAGCACGTCCCGGTGAAGAGTCCGCCTTATTTTTGTAAAGTAGCAAAGGAGCTGTGATGAACTCAGGTATATTCCCAGGCAGCCCCATCTAGGAAATCGTATACATTAAAGTTGAAAATCTGGAATTTGATTCTCTTTAAGCTATCCATTCTTGTGTGTCTCTCGGAAAGCTTCTGCACCCTCCAAGGGTTACCTGTGCTCTTGTTTGAACACTTCGAATTTTTAAGTGTATACTGATCCCTTGGTGGGGGCGGGGGGGGACTGGAATCAACCAGTCCTCCCTCTCAGTACCTTTCCTAGGTTTCTACCAGCTGGCACAACACATTTAGAAGCCCAAATGGGAGTGCCATTAGAGAATCATCTTCAGAAATCTGGATTAAGTTGGCCATTTCTCAGAGAGAATCTGAGTCAAATGGGAAAAGAGCTGTCAACCTCATTTAGCATCACAGTCTAACAATGTGGGAGGTCAGCTTCACCAGCTTGTGAGCTCACTCGGCTTCCGGAAGTATTGTATTGGGTTCAAGTTACACCTAGCCAGCAGTTGCTAGAAATAACCTTTGCAAGGGGAGGTGCTGTGTTCTGTACGTGGGAATGTCAGCTTTCCGACTCGGGAGACAGAGGCGGCTGGGTCTCACACAGATTTATAAGTTCTCGGCCGGCGGGAAAGTGGACGGGATGGGGTGGCGTAGAGGTCCCAGAGGAGGGTCTGGAGCAGAAAAGCACCGCGTCCTTGCCTCCTAGGTGGCATTTCCTCTCTAGGCTAAGCCTGGAGAGGAGGAAACACTGCCAGCCTGAGGCCTCCGTGAAGCAGAGCGGCCTCAGAACCACATGGTTTCCCAAACCTGGGAAGGTTGGACTACAGGAGGGGAGCGGACAGAACGAACACAGCCATCTCACCCAGAATAGAACTAGCCTAGATCGTAACTTGAGGTTATTAAATGTCAGCGGCAAAGGCATGTAATCATATTGCTCTGACTTTAAAAACTCGTCCCGTGAAATTTCAACGTGCGTCTCATTGAATAAATCCGAGCTACGCCAAAATAATTATCGGCGTGTGCCTTTCTGGAAGCCACCGAAGTGCCCAAAGATGGAAAGCGCAAGAGCACGATTGTTAGAAGTGTGGGTGCCGGGGTCAGACTCCTGGCGCTCCAGCCTCTCTACTTGATGGATGTGCAATCTATCAGGCCGACAGCCCTAAGCCTCAGTTCTCTGTTTGTTACGTAAAGACACTAGGGGCGCCTGGGTGGCGCAGTCGGTTAAGCGTCCGACTTCAGCCAGGTCACGATCTCGCGGTCCGTGAGTTCGAGCCCCGCGTCGGGCTCTGGGCTGATGGCTCGGAGCCTGGAGCCTGTTTCCGATTCTGTGTCTCCCTCTCTCTCTGCCCCTCCCCCGTTCATGCTCGGTCTCTCTCTGTCCCAAAAAAAAAAAAAAAAACTTAAAAAAAAAAAATAAAAAAAAAAAAAAAAAAAAAAAAAGACACCAAATCGTACCTATCCTCACGGAGGGGGTGGGAGGATTGGTTGAGACCATATAACACTGTTGGAACCAAGTAAGAACCCCATAAATTGCTACTATCATAGATGATGATACGGTCAGTCGTACTGGAATACTACGTAGACAGAGCTATGATGTAGATGGCTGCAAATGAATCGGACAGTATTTTTTAGGCTATAAACATATAGACATGTGATTAGAAAAAAGTCTAGGAACACGTTACGCCAAAGCACTCATGGTGATTACCTCTGGATGATGGATTTTCAAGAGTTTTAGTATTATTTCTTTTACCACATGAGTATACAATAAGAAACCTGCAACCCGGAAGAGGGTCCCAGCCAACCATGCTGGTATCCTGATCTCCGACTTCCAGGCTCCAGAACCGGGAGATATAAATCCCTGTTTTGTTATGCCACCCTGTCTACGGCACTTTGTTATGACAAACAGACGAAGACACGGTGCCCTTAAGAAGAAGCATGAATCTAAAGGTAAAGAAGCGTGAATCTGAGGTGAGCCTTTGGTGGTATGGATCTACCTAATAATGGTGAGCAATTTTTTTTTTCTTTTGAGAACGGTTGACACACAAGATTACATTAGTTTCTGGTGTACGACTCAGTGATTTGACAAATGTATACATTATGCTGCGTTCACCGTGAGAGTAGTTACCATCTGTCCTGTTAGGTCGCTATGACGATATCATTAACCGTACTCCCTGTGCTGTGCCTTTTATTCTGGAGACTTATTCATTCCATAACTGGAGGCTGTGTCTCCCTCTCCCCTTATGAGTGGAATCTTATGATAATTGTCTTTCTCAGTCTGACTCATTTCACTTAGGTCCAGGCACGTCACCTCAAATGGCACAATGTCGTCCTTTGCTATTGTAAATAATGCGGCATTAAACATAGGGGTACATATATTTTTTTGAATTAGTGTTCTCATTTTCCTTGGGTACGTACCCCGTAGTGGAACAATTGAATCACATAGTATGTCTATATTTCAGTTTTTGAGAAAACTCCACATTGTTTTCCATGGCGGCCGTATCAACTTCTTCCATTCCGATGGTGAGGAAGTTTGGCTACCTCTGCCCCTTACTCTATTTGCAGCAAAATTACTTAAATGGGAAAAGGGACTCATGGGTGAAAACAACTGCCAAACTGAAATTATGAAATGTTGACTATTATCATCAACAGTTCTTATTGAATGGAAATCTATGTACACGATCCAAAATTGGAACACTAATATTATCATAAATTCTAAGATAAATCCTCCAATTTTACAGATTTTGGTTATCCCGCTCCCCTAATATTTTTCTTGCCTGTATTACGCACTGGTCCTCCCATCTCTCCCTTTGTATGTATTCTGGCTGAATACTGACCACAGTCAAGGCCAGCACTGTGGCCGGCTCACTCAGTGATACCAAGAGCCACTATAGGCAATAAAACTACTTCCTTTCATTGTGCTTCACTTTGTGGCACTTCACAGATACTGCATGTTTTGTTTTGTTTTTATAAACGTAAGGTTTGCAGCAACCCTGAATCCCACAAGCCTACTGGCGCCATTTTTTCAACAGCATTTGCTCACTTTGTGTCTCTGGGTTGCCTTCTGGTAATTCTCACAGTATTTCAAATGTTTGTTTTCATTATGATATTTGCTATGGTGATCAGGGATGTTTGATGTGACTCCTGCAATCGTAGATGCACAAATCACACCCATATAAGATGGCGACCTTAATAAGTAAATGATGCGCGTGTTCTGACCGCTCCCCCAACTGCCCGTTCCCCCATCCCTCCCTCTCCTCAGGCCTCCCTAGTTCCTGAGACACATCAGTATTGAAATTAGTCTAGTATTTAAGAAATACGTGTCATAAGGCAACAGCTGCCACGCCTGGGACTCCTCAGATGCACCTGAAGGTGACTGAAAACCTTCTGGGAAGGATTCACCGTTCTAGAAGCCATTAAGAACGTTCGTGATTACAGGAAGAGATCAGATTATCAACATAATCCGGAGTTTGGAAGGTGATTCCAACCCTCCTGGAGAGGACATGGAGGGTTCAGGACCTCAGTGGAGGAAGTCACTGCAGACGCGGTAGAAACAGCAAGAGAACTGGGATCAGAAGTGGAGCCTGAAGAGGGGACGGGGTCGCCACCATCTCAGGATGAAACCTGGACAGACGAAGAGGAGCAAAGAAAGCGGTTTCCTGAGGTGGCATCTCCTCCCGGTGGAGATGCCGTGAAGACACGGTCACAAGGGATTTGGAACGTTCCGGAAGCCTGGTCAGCGAAGCAGCGGCGGGGGCTGAGAGGACAGACCCCGGTTCGGGGAAAGTTCTCTGGGTAAAATGCCATCAAACAGCACCGCCCGCCACAGAGAAATCGTTCGTGACGGGAAGAGCCACCCGGTGTGGCCAACGTCCCCACTGTCTTATTTACAGACGCTGCACAGCCACCCCGGCCTTCAGCGCCCACCACCCTGCCCGGTCAGCAGCCGTCACCGTGGGACAGGACCCCCTCCAGCAAGAGGATTAGGACCCGCTGGAAGCTCAGACAGCGGTTAGCACGTTTCAGCAATAAAGTCGCTTTTCACGGAGGTGTGTCCACTACTGTCGTTTTGGCCGCGGTGCTGGGGCACACGTCACACGCCGCAGTGTGGTGCAAACGTGCCCTGCGTGCACCGGGAAACCAACACCTTCCTTCCACTCGCTTTACCCTGGTGTTCACTTTATCGCAAAGGCCCAGCCCGCAGCGTCTCTGAGGTGCGCCTGTGCTGGGAATAGGTCAGTTAAATAAGCAAAGCCCCTGGTGTCCTGGGTCCTGGAAAGAAGCTACAGGCGGGTGTCCTAGGGCTGTTATATTGAAAGGTGAAGCAGACAGATGCACAGCTGGCCTCTCGGAGCGTCTTGGCACAGGGCTGCTCTCCCACTCTGGTTCAGCTGTCACCCCACGGACAGCAGCAGCACCCGTCGTTCGCATCCTGCGCCCTGCTCTGCTTGGTGCCTTCTGCTGCTCGTGGCCCCTTTTCCCCTGCACGTCCTTCCGCTGCTACTGCTTCTAACTGCCAACTTTTCACGTTTTACATTCAGACTCCAGGAGGATCAGACTGACAGCACCAAGTGGCACGCAACATGAATGACCCTTTTGAGCAGAACTTTGAGCGGGCCACAGATCAACTTATAAACTGGCTCTCCTTGGATCAGGTTCCCGTCCTGACTCCGCCAGCAGAGTCACACTGCACAGAACACGCCAACCCATGCAGGAGGAAACCCCCAGGAGAGTCCTATGGGCATGAAGAGCCTTCCAAAGTCTCCCTAGAACACAGTTGTGTAATTAACCAGGGAGCACCTGCCCTGATCCGCTCAGCAGAGCTGGAAATGAAACTATCCATACAGACACAACGTACTGATATAGTGACCTTTACCTAATATCAGCTGGCAAAGCGACCGATGAACTTCTACGTCTCAGCAAACACCGAGATAAAGCTATACTCCAAATAAGCATGGCATATTTCAGTTTAGAACTGATGTATTGCTAAGCTAAGTTCCGTCAGGTAATGTACTGTTCAATCAGGGCACAAGGCTGATTCCCCCAAATTATCCAGTTTAAATACTTTTGCCATTTAGAATGTAACATACTGAACGACACATTTTCTTGAACCATTGACAGTTGACTAATTTTATGCTTGCAACAATCTTAAAATTTATAAGATTGGATTGGAAATTAAGATCGGAAAGAAATTAACAGCCAAATTTTCTTCTGCATAATAAATTCAAGCTGGTTTCTTTCCTGTAGTTTATCTGGGCACATCCCCATTTTTTTTTTTTTTTTTAACATCTAACCCATTCTGTAAGTTTCCTGTTTGACCCTGACCTTGGTCATGCTGACATCCGACTGACAAAGCAGACTTAGGAACGAAGCCTGACTTTGCCAGTTCAGGGAAGACCTGTGTGCCACACGCTGAGATCAGACCGCTTTCTTCCTCCAGCCAAGAGCTGCCTCCAAGGGTTTTCATTGGTTCCTCTCCAGCTGGCTGTTCCTCTTTCCTCTTAACTACTGCAGTTGATTTCCTTTTCTTCTGGGCTACCTCCTTCAAGGTCGAGCAGTAAGAGCCCTCCCGACTTTACTGGTTCTGGAACGGGAGCCCTTTGAGTTCAGAGAAGCATTTGATACCCCTCTTATGTTTGTGTTTTGGTTCAGTTGCTTTAATTTCAAAAGATTTATCCTGTTGATCTTTCCTCCATCAGAATCAAAGGAAAGTTGGCCTTTCCTTGGAAGTGAAATCTTCAATCGAAACCACATATTAAGGACAAGTAACAAGAAGTGAACTATTAATGAAAGAATTCAGGGAAAAGTCAGTATCACAGAATAATCTGAAAACAAGATTAAGAAGAAACTTCATATTCAGTGTCCTATCCTACACTGTATGTCACACTGAGGAGAGAAGGAAGCATTTAATCCAATCCCAGAAAAGAGGGCAGGTGAGGGAAAGGGACAAGATGACAAGCCAAGCCTTCCCCGTGGTAGATCACAGCAGGTCTGGGAGGCACAGGAAGGTAGGGTAGCTTCTCCAAGGCTGTAGAGATTTCAGGATGTGGAACAGGAATTAAAACAGGGTATTTATTCGAAATGGCAGTCCTTCCCTTGATGACAGGCATTTCTCCAGAAATGGCATACAGCCAATGTTTCTCTTCTCGTAATGATTTAAGACACCAGTATCTCTTTTTTATTTTTTTTAATGTTTTATTTATTTTTGAGACAGAGAGAGAGACAGAGCATGAGCAGGGGAGGGGCAGAGAGAGAGGGAGGCACAGAATCGGAAACAGGCTCCGGGCTCTGAGCGGTCAGCACGGAGCCCGACGCAGGGCTCGAACTCACAGACCATGAGATCATGACCTGAGCCGAAGTCGGACGCTCAACCAACTGAGCCACCCAGGTGCCCCAAGACACCAATATCTCTTGCTAAAATCTGAGACTCTGACCCAATTGTATCTCATCCTCCGGCAAATAAACACAACACTTAATGGCGACATTTGGGCTCACTCCCTAAATCAAGGATAAGAACGTCCGCTCTCGCCACTCCTCTTCAACGTCATAGTGTAACAAGGCAAGAAAATTACATTCAAAGCACCCAAAATGGAATGTGACCAGGAAAAACGACATGATTATCTATGTAGAAAAGCCAAGGGACTCTATGAAAGATGTACTGAAACCAGAAAGTTCGGCAAAGTTTTAGGATAAGAAATCAAGGAAGGCGATGTAGCTCACACAGTAGAGCGTGTTCTTAGGACAAGAGATCAGTGATCAAAAATCATTGCATGTCTATATACTAGCAGCAATCAAAAACTGAAAACGCTTTAATCCCATTAATAGCATCAAAATAAGAAATACTTAGAGTAAATTTGAGGAACAGTATTTATAGCCTATATACTGAAAACTACTAAATATTGCTGGAGAAATTTAATGAAGACCTAAATGCGCGGAGTGATGTCCTTGCTGTAATGGAAAAACTCAGATTTTTCCTGTGTGAGTAGGGAAAAATCCAGTTCTTCTCTACTATGTTTCTCAGAACACTTCACTTCCGACATTTCTAGTCACCGGCTGTGTGACGTTTCTCCCCAACACCAACAAGCAACTCTTGCTGGCGTGTCCAAGAATTCAACTCAATTCTGACACTATCTACCTGGAGAGAGCATCAGATCCCACAGGTTAAGGGCTCGGTCCTACAGGACGGCCCCCACCCTCACTTCAGATGCCAATTTCAAGTCCATGTCGTGACCTGTGCCTCTGGCCAACTAGCTATAAATCAGAGTATTCCCACAACCACCTCTTTGGGTTCCATTAATTTGCTAGAGCAGCTCACAGAACTCAGGGAAACACACTGACCAGTTTATTAAGGGATATTTAAAGGATACAGATTGAGGGGGACCTGGGTGGCTCAGTCGGTTAAGCGTCCGGTCTCGGCTCAGGTCACGATCTTGTGGTTCGTGAATTCGAGCCCCGTGTCAGGCTCTGTGCTGACGGCTCAGAGCCTGCAGCCTGCTTCGGATTCTGTCTCTGTGTCTCCCTCTCTCTCTGCCCCTGCCCTGCTCGCGCTGTGTCTCTCTCCCTCAAAAATAAACATTAAAAAAAATTTTTTTTAATTAAAGAATACATATGAACATCCCAACAGACAAGGTGCATAGGGCACCTGTGAGGGAAGGGGTACCTACACGCTCACCAACACAGAAGGTCTCTGCCCCAGTCCTACTGGGATTTTATGGAGACTTCCCCACGTAGGCACGATCAATTAGTAACTCCATTTCCAGTGCCTCTCCCCCTCAGGAGAAGAGGGGTGGGAGGAGCTGAAAATTCCAAGCTTTTTTTGTTTATTTGCAGGGGGGCAGAGAGAGGGGCAGAGAGCCCCACGCGGGGCTCAATCTTACAACCTGTGAGATCGCGACCTGAGCCGGAATCCAGAGTTGGACGCTTACCCGGCTGCACCACCCAGGTGCCCCCTGAAAATTCCAAGCTTCTAATCAGGGACTGGTCTTTCTGGTGAGGAGCTCCCACCCGGGAGCCCACCCATAGTCACCCCATTTAGAACAAAAGGTGTTCTTATCACTTAGAAATTTATAAGGGTTTTAGGAGCCCTGTCTCATGGATGGGGTCAAAGACAAATATTAGAACAAGAGATGGTCTTTTAATTATTTATTAGAGTTTATTTGAGAGAGACAACGTGAGTGGGGGAGGGGCAGAGAGAGAGAGAGAGAGGGCACTGGCAGCACAGAGCCTGATGCAGGGCCCAAACTCATGAAACCGTGATATCATGACCTGAGTCAAAACCAAGAGTTGGACGCTTAGTAAGCCACTCAGGCACCCTGAACAAGAGATGTGCTCCTAATGTTCTTATCACCTAGTAACTTACAAGGGTTTTAGGAGTTCTGTGCCAGGAACGAGGGTGTGTGTATTTCTATCTCACACTTGCTCAGGGGTCAGAAGACTCAATATTGCTAAAATATAATTCCTCCCAAAATTGATTTATAGATTCAAAACAATGCCAGTCAAAATCCCAGCAGGATTTTTGTAGAAATTGACACATGGATTCTAAAATTCATATGAAAATGCAAAGAACTTAGATTAGTCATAACAACTTTGAAAAAGAAGTACAAGGTTGGAAAGGATAAAATGACCAGATTTCAAGATTTATTGTAAAGCTACAGTAATCGAGACAGCTTTGGGTTGATGTAAAGACAGAATAACACATCAATGGAACAAAAGACTGTCCAGAAAGAGCCTCACACATGTATAGGCAACTGAATTTTGATAGAGATATAAAGGCAATTCAGTGGAGAATGGGGAGTCTTTTCAACAAACGGTGCTGGACCAATCGGATATTCATGTGCAAAAAAAAAAAAAAAAAATAGAAAACTTTGCTCCATACGTTTTATCACATACAAATATTAACTCAGAACAAAGCTCAATAATATTAAGAACCCAGAATTTTTATAATACATCATCCTTAACGTCCACTACAAAAGTTACTAGATGTAAAAACAAAAAATTGACATGGGACACCTGGCTGACTCAGTCAGTTAAGCGTCTGACTTTGGCTCAGATCATGATCTCACAGTTCGTGGATTCAAGCTCCGCATCGGGCTCTGTGCTGACAGCTCAGAGCCTGGAACCTGTTTTGGATTCTGTGTCTCCCTCTCTCTCTGCCCCTCCCCTGCTCACACTCTGTCTCTGTCTCAAAAATAAATAAACATTAAAAAAAAAAGTTAAAAAAAAATGACCTTTAATCAAGAAAAAAACCACTCAATAAAAGCAGACCTATGAAGGATCCAGATATTATAATTAGCAAAGACTTAAAAATAAAAGTATGTTAAACAACCTAGAGAACACATATGTATGTTGGGTAGAGAGAGGATAATCTCAGGAGAAAAAGGAAACTATAAAAGAGAACCAAACGGAAATCTTACAACTGAAAAATGTTTCCAATTTGTTTTTAAATCACTAAATCAGGAAAAATAGGGAAAAGAATAAACGGAGCCTCAGTGACTGGTAGAAAGCCCCTGAAGTGTCTAATATGTGTGAAATTAGAGTCTCAGAATAAAAGGTCAGAGTATGAAACAGAAAAAGTACTTGAAGAAAAGTAATTGAAGAAACATTGACTGGGAAGTTTTCCAAATCAGATCAAAAACAGTAACTCGCAAATCTCAGAAACTCATAAACCTTACACAGCACAAAAGCAAAGAAAACTAAATACAAACACATCATAGACTCTGAACGCCAAAAATAAAGAGAGATAGAGAGAGAGAACGCACAGGGGAGGCGCAGAGAGAGAGAGAGACAGAGAGACAGAGACAGAGAATCCCAAGCAGGCTCCGCACTGACACCGACTCAGGGCTTGAACTCAGGAACCATAAGATCATGACCTGGGCTGAAACCAAGAGTCAGACACTTAACTGACTGAGCCACCCAGGTGCTCCGGCATAGTTTATTTTTTTAAAGAGAGTCATCTTTCAGGGAAAATATTAACGTAGTTATGAATGGAGTGGGATTGATGTCCATGGGTGGGTGGGAGAAGTGGGTATTGTATAGATGACACAGGATTGTCCACGACTCAGTATATATTGACTAGGTAATAGGCCCAGGGCTCATTGTCCTAATCACTCTAGTTTTAGACATGTGCTTGACATTTTCCAAAAAAAGACAAGTTGCAGAAAAATTGGATAAAGTCTGCCATAGTGTTTTGGACGCTTCGTTTTTAAACATCTTGCTGTTTGTTAAGGGATACTCACTGCATCATTAGCTACTGTCAAGGTGTAATTATACTTAGTCATCATTAATGATGGAGATGTGAATCTATATTTTATAAATTTTTTAAGTTTATTTTGAGAGAGAGACAGAGCATGGGGGGGTGGGGGAGGGCAGCGGATGCTGTCAGCACAGAGCCTGATGCAGGGCTCAAACCCACGAAGCCATGAGATCATGACCTGAGTGGAAACCAAGAGTCCGACGCTCAACTGAGCCACTCGGGTGCCCCAATATTTCAAATGCTCCTCTAGCCAACTTTGACTTCTTCGTAAAAAGTTTTTTGGTCATTTTCTTACAAGATATGATTTGGTTATCAGGTTTACCTTTAATGTCGCTGGCAGAGAGCTCACCCAAGGAAGGGGTATCAGCTCAGCCGTTTTTCGGAGCATACGCTTCCATTGCATTTTTATGCTCATCGCTAACTGACGGTTTCTTTGCAAGAAATCTCTTCCGATCCGGGGCCATTTTGTGAGATTTAGTTTGGCAGAATTTAGGTAACGCGTTCCACAATTCCCCAAAACCACACGCACGAAAAGCGATACCCTGACAATATTCTGAACACCCAACAGTGAGGGCAAGACTGCCTACGGCTCCCTGCTGGGTTAGTCCCACCGGGTTACCTCTTGAACCTGTCACAACATGCTACCATCTGTCACACGGGCCATGAGGGTGCCCTGGTCAATCTGTATGTTACATACCAGCAAAGCTCAATTATTTTTATTTTTAAAATAAACATGCTTAAAAAATACAAGTTCTGGTTTCGGAGGGGGGTGGTTGGGGTTTTTTGTTTGGTTGGTTGGTTCTTCCTGCACAACAATGAAAGAAACTCCCTGGATCCCTACATGCTGGATAAAACCCAACACTGAGACGTCTTCATACAGGAGGATCCAACAGTGAACACGTTCCTCAAACAGTAATTATAACTTTGGGTGGCTTGTGAACTCCGTGACCAGATTCCACATCTGAAACACTTCTGAGGAGCTTACGTAATCCAAGCCCGGCTGGCACAGGCCGTCACCTGTTTTATTGCACAGCACCAGCCTTCTGGCTGTCCCCCGGCTCCCCCCCAGGTGCCGTCGCACACGCTCTGGGGAACAGGGGCTCTGCTCTAGCCACCTCCCTGGCATCTTCCCTACCAGGCACCCTCGGAAAACTTAACTCTACTGGGCACGGCAGCCCTCTGCTGGCAAAAGCCCCTACCAGGTGCACTCTGGCTTCCGGGGTTAGGGAGAAATGGCGATTTCATTCAGGGCCCAGCAGAAACCGGACTCAAACTTTGAATGAAACTTTATTGACGATTTGAGGATAACCGATGGATTTGGTTTTCTAAGGCCGTAACCAAATGCCACAAACTAGGTAGCTTAGAATAGTATAGATTTATTCCCTCACAGTTCTGGAGGCCAGAAGCCCAAACTCAAGGTGCTACTCTCTCTGAAGTCTCTAGGAGGGAGGTTCCTCCCTTGTCCCTCCCAGCCTCCAGGAGTCCCGGGTGTTCCTCGGCTTGTGGCCGCATCGCATAGGGGCGCCTGGGTGGCTCAGTCAGTTAAGCGTCTGCTTTGGATTTCAGCCCAGGTCATGATCCCACAATTTGGGAGTTTGAGCCCCGTGACTGGCCCTGCACTGACAGCGAGGAGCCTGTTTGGGATTCTCTCTCTCCCTCTCTCTCTCTCTCAAAAATAAATAAATAAACTTTAAAAAGGTAAACTAATTTCACAAATTTTTTTGACAGAATTTTTTTGATTTAAAAAAATTTGTTTTAATGTTTTTATTTATTTCTGAGACACAGAGAGACAGAGCGTGAGTGGGGGAGGAGCAGAGAGAGAGGGAGACACAGAATCTGAAACAGGTTCCAGGCTCTGAGCTGTCAGCACAGAGCCCGACGCGGGGCTCAAACTCACGGACCGCGAGATCATGACCTGAGCCGAAGTCGGACGCTCAACCGACTGAGCCACCCAGGTGCCCCTTTAATGTTTATTTTTGAGAGACAGAGCACGTGGGGGAAAGGCAAAGAGTATGTGGGGGAGGGGCAGAAAGGGGTGGGGGACAGAGGATAGAAATGGGCTCTGCACTGACAGCAGCTAGCCCGATGCGGGGCTCGAACGCACGAACCATGAGATTATGACCTGATCTGAAGTCAGATGCTCAACCAACTGAGCCACCAGGTGCCATGAGAGAAAGAGAATCTTCAGCAGGCTCCACACCCAACGCAGAGCCTGCTGTGGGGCTTGATCTCACGAACCTGGGATCGTGACCTGTGCAAAATCAAGAGTCGGACGCTTAACCGACGGAGCCACCCAGGTGCCCCCATAAATGTCCTTTGAGTAAAAACAAGCACAGCAGTTTTACTCGCTTAGTCTAATCTAATGGTAGATAAAAATAAGTTCTAAAACTTAATAAAAACTCGGGGAATTTTTTTTTAATGTTGAAGCTACAGGGGCGCCTGGGTGGCTCCGTCAGGTAAGCGTCTGACTTCGGCTCAGGTCGTGTTCTCACGGTTCGCGAGTTCGAGCCCCGTTTCGGGCTCTGTGCTGACGGCTCGGAGCCTGCAGCCTGCTTCGGATTCTGTGTCTCCCTCTCTGCCCCTCCCCCTGCTCACGCTCTGTCTCTCTCTCTCAAAAATAAACATTAGGAAAAAATAAAAAATAAAAATAAAATGTTGAAGTTACAAATAAGAGGTCACTGGACTTGGAGATGTTCGCAGAACATTAATAATAATCCCTCAATAGTGAACAGTTCACCTTCAAATAACTGCCATTATTTGCAACACCAGAGGTTTAGACCAGTGGAGTCTTAACTGGCAAATCTACAGGCTCAGTATCAGCTCCTCATTCAAGGGATAGTGGTAATTAGCTGAACCAATCACGTTCTCTGCCTGGAATTTAGTTTTTTTAATGTTTTACTTATTTTTGAGAGAGGAGGGTAAAGGCAGAGAGAGAGAATCCCAAGCAGGTTCCTCGCCATCAGCGCAGAGCCCGACTAGGGGCTCGAACTCATGAACCGTGAGATCATGACCTGAGCCGACATCAAGTGTCGGATGCTCAGTCGACTGGGCCGCCCAGGTGCCCCTCTCCCTGTAATTCAAATGGAAGAGACAGAATTCTTAATTTCCAGGGAAATGAAATAGAGTGGAAGGACACCGAGGGAAGGCAGCATGCAGAGACCACAAGACAGAACGGTCTGGAATAAGCAGAACCTGCGGAGGAGAAATTGATTTGATTCGCGGCGGAAGTTCCAGCTGCTTCAACAGTTAACAAGGGATCTCAATCAGTAGAACCACTTTGAATTCAGAAGCAAGCGCACTTCTCCCCACCATGTTCCCATGAGGGCTGGCTGGAGTCAGTTCCTTCTATGTGAATTCATACCATCAATCCCAAATATTTTAGGGAACCTGAGTCATTTCTTAGACCAAACACATTCTCCCCATTCTGGAATAATGGAATCTTTAAAATGCCTGGTCTGACCTTAAAGGCCGTAAGACGACTGGGACATTTAACGACTTTGTCCTTTACAACAGCACTGCTCAGTCTGGACTCCTAATATTCCAAGACTAGGGCAACACTTTCAAACCTCGTGAGGCAACCCACAGTAGGAAATACATTCTACAATGGAACCCAGTATGCAAAACATATATAACACATCTACAAATATAGATACACACAACCCAAGTATCACGAGACAATACGAAACAATACTTACCAATACGAGCAACCTATTTTCTGTTCGGTTCTTCTATTTAAGAAAATAAAAGGCAACACCTACATGTCTGATTTCACAACCAACCAGGAGTCTAGTAGGATCGGTGCAAGATACTGTGGTAAGCGGCATCCAAATTCACAGGATAAAAGGGATACATTTTCCTGGAGATTCCATTTTAAGACCTGAAGCTTCTAAGGGCGCCCGGGTGGCTCAGTTGGTTGAGTGTCGGACTTCGGCTCAAGTCATGATCTCAGGGCTCCTGAGTTTGAACCCCGCATAGGGCTCTGTGCTGACAGCTCAGAGCCAGGAGCCTGCTTCCGAATCTGTGTCTCCCTCTCTCTCTGCCCCTAACCCACTCGCATTCCGTCTCTGTCTCTCTCAAAAATAAATAAACATTAAAAAAAAATTTTTTAAAGACCTAAAGTTTTAAAATATTTCAACTAAATATAGGGTAGAATGCAAAAGCCATTAAGATAAAACACAGAAATTCAAAGATATTTTTCACTTCCAGTTGGTTGTCTGGGGCTTCGATCTGGAGCGCCCCTAGGATGGGAACATCCATCCTCCCGCTCTTCGAAGTACTTCAGCGGGACGGTGGAAGGATTTTGCCCAAAGGCCAGTGTTCTAACTCAACAAGGCCTATTTATGGGACAGTCACCTCTAAATCTTCATACCTAGGAATCCGGTCCTGCCACTCAGCTTCCCAGCGGGGGCGGGGGGGTTCCTCCTCTGTGCTCCCTGGGAAAGGCAAAGGGCTGTGACCAGCAGGCGGTTGTCCCAACACCATCAAACAGCCTGAGGACAGTAGGGGACATTCGTAGGAGTAGCCGGAATAGCTGCTTCTTTAGCAACCACCAAGGGCAAGAAGATCAAGCATGATGGAAGTCTCCCTGGCTGGAAAGGTCCCAATCGCATCCTCAACTCTCGGGCCTGGCCTTCAATTTCACTTTCGGTGACCGAGGCCTCCAGCACTGGCCTCCCTTCCCCTACTGCCAACAGTGGTGCCGACCCAACCGCCCTTCACCCGCACTGCTGGAAAAAGGGGTCGCCCATGTGCCTTTGGTGGGAAACACGGCGATGTGCCCTTAAAGGAGCGACCAGCCCACACAGGTGGGCAAGCCCAATAGACTTGACTCCCCGCCTGGAAGGTTGGTTCTGGAGCGTTCCCAGCCAACCACAGCTGTTGCTTAAGTTTGCCTACTGAATGAACCATGCAGGCGTTGACAGGTAAAGAGGTGTTGACTCGCGCTCTTCATTTCCTGCGAGGTGTGCCGGGTTCGCCCGAGACAGGGTTGAGACCCGAACTGGGGAGGCACACACATTTTTAGTGAAATGTGTAACATTTTGAATGAACGCATATCCGTCCTTCATCCCTGGGTGACGCCGAGTAACAAGCTACAACCTTAAAGCCAGACTCGCTGATCCCACGAGAGAAGGAGTTAAAAGCAAAAAACAAAAACCCTCGCCGGGAAACCCCACCTAACCCACAGCCCAGCCAGCAAGAGCTACGTGCCTCGCGCCTTTTAAGGGCCCAGTGGGCGCGAGTCCACCAACCGCTCAAGGTCCCGCCAATCACTGCACTCCTCACAGTTTGCCCCGCCCCCCGCCCTGCACTAACCAATCACTGGGGAGTTAGCGTCTCTCCGCCCCTCTTGCCCACTCCCACCCCGTGAGACGTTCGAATCCTTCAAACTTCACTCGCGCGCTACCGCGGGGTCGCAGCCGGAATTTATTTTTAGCTCTGGGCCAGCAGCCCCGCCCTCGGCTCCGCCTCCTAGCCGCCCCCAATCGGAGACGGAGTTTCCGTCCCGTCATCGCGCGGGCGGGCGGGAGCTATCCAATCGGCGCCCAGAGAGAACTGGCGTAAGGAAAAGGCGGCGGAAGAGGGTGGGAGGGTCATGACGCAGCGAGTTTCAGTCGTGACTTTTCCGGGGGCATCTTGGCGTCCCCTCTATTTCCCCTTAAAGTAAAAGGGGGACGCACCCCCGTGCGTTTCGGGGGCGGGGGTGGCCGCCGCGGCGGGGAGGGCAGTGCTGACGCGAACCGCGGAGCGGGGGAGGCCCCCCTCCCCGCCGGCGGTGGTCACGTGGGCGTGTTTGGGGGCGGGGCCGCGCGGCGGTTCCGGGCGGTTGGGCGCGCGAGCGAGGAGCCCAAGCAGCCGCGCCTGCCCGCGCCCGCCCGCCCCGCCCCTGGATGCCGCTCTGCCCCGGCGCGGCCGCCGCCGATCGCAGCACAGCAGCCGCCGCCGCCGCCGCGGTTGATGTGGTTGGCCCGGGGCTGAGGAGGCCGCCAAGATGCCGCAGTCCAAGTCCCGGAAGATCGCGATCCTGGGCTACCGGTCTGTGGGTGAGTGGCGGGCGCCGCGCGGCCTCCGCGCCGGGGCCCAGCTTCGCCTGCGCGCCGGGACGCGGCGGCCCGGCCAAGTTTGGGGTCGGCGCGGCCATGTGGCGGCCGCGCGTTTCGTAACCAGCCTCCCGCCGCCGCCACCTCCATTTTGAGCGGAGGCGGCGAGGCCGGGCCCCGCGGGGCGGCGGCGGCGGCGGCGGGGGGCGGCCCGGGCTCGGGAGGCCGCGCGTGGGGAGGCCGCGGGCGGACGGGGAGGTCCGGGGTGGTCTGGGGCCGCCGAGCCGGAGGAGGGGTGTGCTCCCGGCCGGAACCGCCGCGGGGGGAAATCGCACCTGTCTCTCCACCTTCTTGCGGCTGGTTGTCCTGATCTTGCCAGCGGCCTTTCCGCCCCAAATTCAATAAAGTCCGTGGGATTTTAACAAAGGGAACGGCACCTTGGGGTTTTTTTTCTGTCCGTGGTGAAGTTCAGCATTTTAAAGAAAACCAGGGACCTGAATTTAGGACGTTTGGCTCCCGAGGGCAAGTTTCCCCCCGAAGAAACCCAAAAGACCCCTCTTCGAAAGCCCCCTAGATGTTGCCACGACCGATGTAGGAAGGCAGAGAAAACGAGATTTCTGATCTCTCGGTGTCCTATTTTTCTACGGGGAAAAAAAAAAAAATAATAAGGTCAGGTACTTGTAACCGGGCTGTCGAAGTGATTCAGAAGTTTGTTGGGTTTTTTTTTCTCCCCCTCCCAAAGGTTGACATATATTTGAAACTGTTCCCGGCAGTCGCCTTTCTGCGTCGCTGAGGTGGTCTGGGGTGGGGTGGGGGTGGAGGGGGTGCCGGAAAACGAGTGAGGAAACAGAACCGTTGAACTTAACCATGCTTCAGGGCGAGGCTTTATTGTCTTTGACAACCGGAAGCCTGGAGAAATTACGTTTATTTTTCGGTGTTGTTTTTAAGAAGTAACTGTCTAAGGAAAACGTGCACTTGATCGTGGTGGCGGGCGGGGGGGGGGGTGCTGGATAGGGAGGTGAAAGCGAAGGTTTGGAGTCTACCGGGATTGCAGAAGGAGGCAACAATAACTGCCTTCGGAAAGCTTGTAACTGCCGGCTACCCATTGGATGAACTCCCCGACTCCGCTTTCTGTGCTGCTTCCTCACCCCCATTTTCCACCGCCGGTGCCAGGGTCTGTGCTCTTTGACCAAGATCAGCTACGGGCATGCTTACTCATCCTTTTATCATCTCTCTCGTCGAAGTGCTGGGGGGTGGGGGAGTCCTGAGAAGGGGGGGGGGGGGGGAACCAAAGGCTGAGAGATGCTTGTGTAGAGATAGGGGGTGCCAAGAGCCCTAGGGATAACTCTGGTATGCAGTGGGAAATCATAGGTATATACCCATCGGGGGAATGGGTGAGGGTCTTGGTGGCTGCCGCTCGCAAGTAACCCTGCAGCAAATCGAGGCATTTAAAAACCACCAGCAGCCCCCTCCCCAAGTGCCCATGTGGAATCTGACCTTTATTGGCAGCCTGAGTCACCCAGCCCTTGCTTCTTTCTCTGTTCTCTTTATTTCCTCTGCATTTGGAAGAGTGGGACTATGACCTGTTCTGGCTCTTGAGTGAGCTCTAATCAGATACAGAGTGCCTCTGAATAACCAAGTTACAGGTGACATCTACCTGGGCCACCTGTTTTCAGCTTAAAAGAATGTCCTAAAGATACTGACTGACTCACTGCTTGAAATTCCCCAGATGGTGATTCTAGGCTTCAGTAATAAGCGAGTCTAGCGTTCTATGGCGGTTTTTGCTAAAGAAGTCCTTATGTCCAACAGATCTGTTCTGTTTTGCCTTCCATCTATTACCCCCAACCTTTGCCTTTGATTTTAAAGTTGTTTACCTTTGTTAGGAACCAAGGCACTTTGTGGTTTGTGGGTCTTTTGTTTTGCCAGCATCAGAAAAGGAAGTATTGGCCACCCTTTGGAGAATTACTCAGTATTCAGGCTTCTAGTTCGCGGACATGTTTGCTTGAATGCGGTTCTACTAGAGAAGTTTGAGTATATGTGTTTCTAGGCTGTGTTATTTTTTGAGGCTGAGCTGCTGTGTCCTATTGACTGAAGGGAAAGAGAGGTAGAAAAGGGGGCGCCTGAGTGACTCTGGAGCGTGTGACTCTGGATCTCGGGACTGTGAGTTCCAGCCCCATGTTGGATGTAGAGATTGCTTAAGAATAAAATCTTTAAAGAAAATAATAAAAGGTGGTAGGAAAAGGCTCAGCTAGAACCCACACCTTTCTCAGAACGTTCTCTTAATTAACTCTCTTTTGCCAGTTTGACAGGTAGGGTACGTGTCATTGTGACTTTGTCGCGTTACCGACTTTATTTGAAGAGTTCGCCTTCAGATAAAACGAAATGCTGTGACGGTTTTACTTGGCTTTCAAATTTTGCATTTTTTTTAAAAACCTTGATAGAACTACCAGTGAGGAATGTATAATTCGCAGGTAATTCATACAGCCCTTTTTCCTGAAGTGCTTTTCCTGTTATTTACAATGTTAAATTAAGCCTTTAAGGACACGTCACCTATAACGCAGTCTGGCTTTCTGGGAGTGCTTTGTATTAATTGTTTTAGTGGTGGCACATGTTCAAGCTCCCTTACGCCCATTGTTTCTAATACAACAAGTAGTCCCATGATAGGACGTAACTAAACTAAATCAAGCTAAAAATATAGTGTCGGGTCACTGTTTTCAAATAAAATCTGGTACATCCTTCCCTGGAACCTTCAGCAGAGAGCTTTGATGGTCTCGTTTACCATTAGACCATAATCAAAAGGTTTTTGGTCATATATAAGTCTCTGAGGCTAACAAGAGAGAGGGGATCACAGGAATGTGAAAGATCATGAGAGAGAAAATGAAACAGCCCTGTGGTTTGGTAAAAGACGATTCAGAAGTAACTCAAATTATTACCTTGTCAAAATGTTTTAGGTAGGAAAGAAGATGCACCTTTTAGTTGGATACTTCATAGAGAAATAAGTCATTAAATCTGTTCCCAGTGGAATACAATCCAACTATATTCTTTTTTTTAATTAAAAATATCTTTTTAACGTTTTATTTTATTTTATTTTGAGAGAGGGAGAGGGAGGGGCAGAGAAATGGGGAGACACAGAATCCGAAGCAGGCTCCAATCTCTCAGCACAGAGCCCGCCCGACACGACGCTGGGCTGGAACTCAAACTTTGGGATCATGACCTGAGCCAAAGTCGGACGCTTAACCGACTGAGCCACCCAGGTGCCCCAGAATGCAGTCCAACTGTATTTTGACTTAGTGTCTTTTTAAATTACTCTATCCTTTTCTGACACATTTCATTGAAAATGATAAAAAGAAAACATTCTTCGCCATATATGAAATCTGTCCTCATGTGAAGTTGTGTGTTCAGGCACTCGATAACATTTGGTTGTGTACTTGTGGGTGGGGTAGTCCTATAGTGACCACCTTCTGTTGATGCTTGAAATTAACTTCTGTTTGTTTGTTTTTGTCTTTCGGTGCTGTTCGTTTGTTCTGTTCAAGGGAATCATCAGAGCTTGCATTTGTGATCATGACAGTTTGAGCACCGGGTGTTATTTTGATGTCCCTGTGGGTTCTGTCTGTCCACAATCACTTTCATCAGGCCCAAAAGAAACAGTACCTATTGATACACTGCCCCACTCCTCACCCCTGCCCCAGGCATCCACTAACCTTCCTGTGTCTGTGAATTTACCCGTTCTGGACATTTCGTATAAATGGAATCGTACATACATGGTCTTTTGTGATGGGCATCTTTCGTGTCACATGCAAATTTTCCAGATTCATCCATGTTGTAGCATGTATCAGTAATTCCCTTTCGTTGCCAACTCCTGTAGAAGAATTTTTTTCTACCCTGTTCCATTGAATTCCACTGGTTTATTTTTCGCTTTCAATGGATCTTCCACCCATGACTGATTTTGTGACATCATATCTTCGCTATTTCAAAAAGGATGGTTCACTGTTCTGCAAATCTTTCTACGTTTTGATGCATTTCAACATATGAACTTTTTAATTTTTAATTTTTTTAATGTTTATTTTTGAGAGAGTGTGTGAGAGGGGGAAGGGCAGAGAGAGGAGGAGATACAGAATCCGAAACAGGCTCCAGGCTCTGAGCTCTCAGCACAGAGCCCGTCGTGGGGCTCAAACTCACGAACCGTGAGATCATGACCTGAGCCGAAGTTGGACGCTTAACCTACTGAGCCACCCAGGCGCCCCAACACACAAACTCTTTTAATCACGTTTTTAAACATCACCCTCATTCTCCTTAGAAGAAATGTAAATATTGGGAGGCTTTAAGCTCACCGTGCAAGATGCACGTTCTCCAAAATTCTCACGTCCTCCCGAGAGTTAAGGATTTGATGGTTGGTAGAGTGCTGCCGGTCTTCCTTGAGGTGACAGTCTCATTTCTTTCATTTCGGGAAGATGTCTGCCCAGATAGTCACATTTGAAAGAATGATGGTTGGTCACTCCCGCGAGTAAAAATGATGCTCCGTGAGCAAAGTGGCTATTTTCAGATCACTTCCCAAACAGTTGCGCGTGTGCGTTTCCTTGAGACAAACATCGGACTTCAGTATTCAGGAGCGCCATGTGTCGACATACCATTTTGTCACGCAGAATATTAAAAAGACCTGCTTTAAGGCTCAAGACAAGGTTAATCATTTTTACTGCTGTCTCAAGGGCACTCTTCCGTAAAAATTGTTCTTACCATGGGTGTATGGTTGTGAAGGCTGCAGCGTGTGATCCCTGTCGTTTGTACATCCGTACATGGCTTTTGCAGCGTCGAAGTGTAAATACGAACATAGTGGGAAAGGCACCTGGTATCTTGGTATCGTGATGAAAATGTTTTTGACCTCCTGAGCCCCCTGAAAAGGTCTCAGGGGACCCCCAGAGTTTCTCTGTTCTCTGAGAATCGTTGGACTGTGGCAGGTGCCGAACCTGGCTGGGCTGCTACTTGCTGTCGCGCAGAATTGAATGGAGAGTGGCCGCATCCTGGATGCTGCTCAAAGGGGTGGTTACCGCAGTCTTCGAGGAGCCTTCCAGAAGAGGCCCGGTCGCCTGGTCGGAGAGAGGGATGGGGAGGCGGGAAAGCGCTCGCGTGCTTGGGAACTGAAGGAAGCAGGGTGGCTAGCAGAGAATATGGTGGGAGTAGGAAGTGAAGTTGGAGAGGTGGTGGGGGGCCGGAGGAGGGACGGCCTCGCAGGAACGTCGGGGGACCATTCCTTCTGAGCGGTGAGTGGTGAGTTACCAGAGCCTGGGGAGACTTAGGACACCTGAAAGCGAGTTGACTTGGCCTCTGATGGTGATGCAGTTTGGGGTGAGTGTTGTGTTTTGACTTGGTAATGGTGAGACTCCCAGAGATCAGTAGAAATTGGCCACGGGTGGCAGCGTGTCAGGACCCACATGCTAATAACACAATTTTCCAATGTAAGCAGCAGAATGGGGGCAGGGAGACTTAAGTACAAGCAGCAATGTTATCACAAAATGAGAAACCACCGTCCCTACCTAGGATTATGTAGTCCAAAATATACTTTATTTTTAAATTTTTTTAACGTTTATTTTCGAGGGAGAGAGAGCGAGCAGGGGAGGGGCAGAGAGAGAGGGAGACACAGAATCCGAAGCAGGCTCCAGGCTCTGAGCTGTCAGCACAGAGCTCGACACGGGGCTCAAACCCATGAACTGTGAGATCGTGACTTGAGCAAAAGTCTGCCCCACTTAACCGACTGAGGCACCCGGGCGCCCTGACACTTTCTTTTTCTTTCTTTTTTTTTTTTTTTTTTGAGTTTGCTTATTTATTTTGGTTGGGGGGCGGGGAGAGAATCCCAAGCAGGCTCCGCGCTGTCAGCACAGAGCCCTACGCGGGGCTCAATCCCACGACCCTGGGATCATGACCGGGGCTGAAATCAAGAGTCTGACGCCCGTCAACTGACTGAGCCACACAAGCACCCCCTACGACACTTTTTTCTTAGTTGAAGGTCTAGAATAAGGAGTTAACAATTTTAATATTGTCCATGAGTGGGTTGTATTTAGTTATGCGAATAAGTCAGAGCTGCACTCGAACATGATTGTGCAAGTTAAAGCGTTTTGAAATCTTCAGTGATCACCCTTGAGAGAACCTTTATCCTTAGTTCTAGAACTGTTTATCATCAAGTAGCAAACTAAGCCAAAAGTAATCCAGTTCTCACAGTCCATCTTAAATCAGAATCCAAACTGGTGGGGACCTTTATCATGAATTTCTTGATTGGTTTAGAAATGTAATTTAATATCTCAAACACAGCGGTCCTGGAACGTTATTTAAAATTTTTTTTACGTTTATTTATTTTGAGAGACACACGCACAAGCAGCCGAGGGGCAGAGAGAAGGAGAGACAGACTCTCCAGCAGGCTCTATGCCATCAGCGTGGAGCCAGCGTGGAGCCAGCGTGGGGCTCAAACTCACGAGCTGTGAGATCATGACCCGAGCCAAAATCCAGAGTCGAACACTTAACCGACTGTGCCACCCAGGTGCCCCTGGAATATCATTTTAGTATTTTAACGTTCTTTTTTTTTCCCATGTTTTTTATTTGTTTTATTTATTTATTTATTTTTTTTTTGATTGAGAGACAGACAGAACACTAGCTGGGGAGGGGCAGGGAGAGAGGGAGACACAGAATTTCGAAGCAGGCTCCAGGCTCCGAGCTGCCAGCCCAGAGCCCGACGTGGGGCTCGAACTCACGAACCGCGAGATCATGACCTGAGCTGAAGTCGGACGCTTCACCGACGGAGCCACCCAGGCGCCCCAACATTCTTAAACGTATACTGGGCATCTGATAAAAAAGAGTTCTGTGTAGGACATGGGAATTTCAAGTCGAAATTGAGATTAATTTAGAACGAAAGTACTAGAAGCCTTGCATTACGCTCTGTGGGTAAGTGAAAACTGGACAGTGTGAGGATCCTCATAAAATTAACTCCCTCGTGCCCTTGGCTGCTTGGCACTCCCCTTACCTGCCTGTTCCCGCTCCCTCATTTCTCTTTCTGTTGTGCTTGCAGAAAGACTCCTCAGGGACTTTTGAAAGAGAAATTGATGTTTCAACAAGATACGTGATCCTACTTTTTGCAAGATTAAAAATTGAATATTAACTCCACAGTGTCATAGTAAATAACTTGTGTACGTGGAAATGAAAGTATCGACTCTCACAGTTAATGTAGTTCTATGAAATGAAAATGCTCTTCTAAGACTGTATTAGATACAAACGCATCCGGCTGATACTTCACGGTTTTCAAATCTAAATCACACTCAGGATATGTTAAAGAGAATATTTTAAACCGTAGCTTCTCTTTATTCTCGTTCAAGACTTGTATAGACGACTAAAAAACACAAGTGGCAATATTCAACCATGCTGGCTAACATCAAGAGGGATGAGGGCTCAAGATGATCTTGGCAAAGGGGACGCACCGAGGTAAAATGTGGCGCTCCGTGGCAGGAGGGGAGTGGGAAAACACTGGAATCTCCAGTCTGCCTGCTAGGAGAGAACTCTCCACGGTAGGGTGCATCTCTGAGCAGGCTCATACGGCCTTGAGTACACCAGGGGGCTGGAATGCGTGACTGGGAGACACAGGAGCTGGGCACACAGAGTTGGGACCAGAAGGTCGCTGCAGTGCCCATGGGGGGAAGGGATGACCACAGATGGAAAGTCTTATGTTTAGGTTTCAGAAAAGGGTTCCCAAGTGCATACGGGTTGAGGCCCTGGGTTCGCTTCCCAGGCAGGGGCGCCTGGGTGGCTCAGTTGGTTAAGTAAGCATCCGACTTCAGCTCAGGTCGTGATCTCGCAGTCTAGTCTGTGAGTTCGAGCCCCATGTCAGGCTCTGCGCTGACAGCTCAGAGCCTGGAGCCTGCTTCAGAGTCTGTGTCTCCCTCTCTCTCTGCCCCTCCCCCGCTCATGCTGTCTCTTTCTCCCTCTAAAAAAAATAATCAGACATTTAAAAAAAAATTTTTTTTTTTTTTTAATTTGCCGGGCATTTGAACCACCCAGCGCTCATTCTGAACCACAGGGAGAGCGGTCTCTTCAGTGCTGGGTGGCGCGTGTCGAGGAGTATTGCCAACTTAGAGTAGTGGTTCTTGGAATTCATGGGCTTTCCCTGGGATTGTGGGCATGTTTTCTGGGGAAAGAGGTGGCTTCTGTCCACTCTCCAAAGGATTTCAGTCCCACCAACCCCCCCCCCCCCCGCCCCCGCCTTTAGTAAGATTGAATTACTAAAATGACTGGTTGAAGGGGCAGCTGGGTGGTTGGTTCATTTGGTGAAGCATCTGACTCGGGCTCAGGTCATGACTCACGGCTCATGAGTTCAAGCCCTGCCTCGGGCTTGCCACGGTCAGAGCAGAGCGGACTTCAGATCCTCTGTCCGCCCCCTCCCCCGCCCCTCCCCTGCGCACATGCACCTGTGTGCACGTGTTCTTTCTCTCTCTCTCAAAAAATAAACATTTTTTTTAAATGACTGGTTGAAGAGGACAGGGTGGGGATTAAGTGTCAGATGTTATTCAGATAGGCATTCATTAAATGCTCGAGTAAGTCCCTGCATATGCCAGACGCTGTGTGCTGAGTCACAGAGGCCGAGGCAGTCCTGATCCCTGCCCTCAGGGAGCTTCGTGTAGTGAGGGAGCCACAGTAAATGCCACTATTAATAGTAATAGTGGTTGTTCTCAAAGCATGGGGTGGGGGGAGGGGGGCCTTCAACTCTGGGAGGTGTAGGTCCTGTTTTTGTGCCTGTTCTGCAGATGAGGAAACTGAGCCACCAAAAGGTTCGACGAGTCGCCCAAGATCACACGTTTATTAAGTAGCTGAGCCAGGATTTGAATCGAAGCAGCGATTCCAGAGCCAGCACCACCGTCCGGGCCCGTTCACAGATCATTTTCACATCCAATCGGGATAAATGCTTTGAAAGACGTAATCCCGGGGACAGCTCTTGTGACCCTGGGTGGGGGTAGACAGTTGTCCCCAAAGAACCGTCATTAAATAATGCTGGAGTTAGCCGGGCAGGGGAAGAAGGGCAAATGCCTTCCAGTCAAAAGGAACGGCACGGGCAGAGCCCCTGAGGGCCAAAGGAGCCTGGCCTAGTGGGGCCGGACCCCTGCGTGGTGAACGAGGTGGAGACAGTGAGATGTGAGCGGGCGGGGAGGTCACGCGGGACTTATATCTGTGTGCGGACTGTCGGTCGGGAACCGGCCTTACAGGCCTTGTCGAAAGTTTTAGACTTTTCCCTAGAAACAGCGAAAAGTCAAGGCTGTTAAGCGACAATTAAGGTGATCTTCGACACCAAGATGGACTAACGTCTTCTCTAAATATATGTCGTGCACGCTGTACTGTCGCAGTAGAGCAAGTGAGGGAAAAGAAGGTGTCATTAGGAAAATCATAAGGAAGAAGACACATTTGCAGCCGGTACATAAACAAGCGAGCGTAGCCGCGTGCCAGTGAAACCTCACTTACAGACGCTGACATTTGAATTTCATCTAACTTCCACATCGGGAAATAGTATTGATTTTTTTTCTTTCCAACCAGTTGAAAATGTAAAAACCATTTGTAGTTCGCAGGCTGTACAAAAACACCGGGGGCCACATCTGGCTCCTGGTCTGTAGTTTGCTGACCCTCCCGTATTGTGCCCTCAAGAAGATCCCTCCCCCCGCTCTGCGAGGTGCACGGGGCAGTCGGGGTGGAAGGGCGAAGACCAGGCACATCCTGAAGGGTCACCAGGCGAGTTGTCGGGGACTGGTGGGGTACAGGCAGGATGATGAGGAGACAGAGTTGGCAGGTGATGAGGGGGAAATCGGCAAGGCTGCGGCGTGGGAGACGCTAAGGGTAACCTTCAGGTGGTTCGCGCGAGAGCCCGGATGCGTAATGGTGCCATTGGCAGAAGGGAGAAGGGGTACGCCAGGATTCGGAGATGGACCAGATTCATTTATGTACCTGCCAGATCACACACTCACCCTGCTTGCTGGCTGCGGAGGCCCTAGCAGGGACCCACCCAGTTCCCGTGGTCCTAGAGACAGGTGGCTGTGCCTTCATTTGGGATTCTGAGGAGTTGCTGCTCCCGGATCCCCGGGGCACCCGAGGGAGTGCCCCAACACACCTTCGGGGTGCGGCGTCGTTGCCCTGCTGCCTTGGAAACGGGAGGTTGCAAGACCCAACTTGGAGGTCCCACGTGGCTTACACTGCTCCACCAGGCAGGGGTCCTGAGGATTCGTGTCCATCTACAGGGACATTCCTTGCTTTGGGGGGGGGGGGGGGGGAGGGGAGTTGGGCTCCATCTCTAGACCTTTTCATCCTGCATAATTGCTACCCAAATGCGTAAATATGGTATGAAATGTTTTCTTCATCTGGCCGTGTTTCTGGATGACTGTTACCTGAAAAAACTGGACCGTATACAAAATGGACATACCTGCCATTTCTTAAAGCTTTGTGGAAGTTTTCCTGGTAGGCAGCTAAGTTTATATACAAGTAGGATGTTCCTGTATCCTATTTTTTTCTTTTTCTTTTTTTTTTTTTTTGTTAATATTTATTTATTTTGGGGGAGAGCGCGAGAGGGGGACAGAGGATCTGAAGCGGGCTCTGCGCTGACAGGCTGACAGCAGAGAGCCTGATGTGGGGCTCGAACTCACAAACCATGAGATCATGACCTCAGCTGAAGTGGGCCGCTCAACCGACTAAGCCACCCAGGTGCCCCGGATGTTCCTGTATCCTTAAACCGTCGCGTAGAGCAGCATTGCCCGACAGAAATACAATGCAAGCCATAGAGGGAATTTTAAATGTTCCAGTAACCACATTAAACAAGTAAAAAGAAACAGGTGAAATAATTTCAGTGTATGTTTAACTTATTAGCCCAATGTGTCCAAAATATCATTTCAATATATATTGCATATTTTTGGTATTGTTACCTTTTATCCTAAGCTTTCGAAATTCTGTATGTTTTACACTGTGTATGACATGTCTCAGGACTAACCACGTTTCAGATGTTCATCATCCACACATAGGGCTGCTGACCCCCCGCGGTTGGACAGCCTGGTATATAGCAAGGAATGGATGGGTGGTCATAAATGGGTCATTGTAGATTCTTGAAGAACTTTTGAAAAAACAATTTTTTTAAGTTTATTTTATTTACTTATTTTGAGAGACAGAGCTTGAGCGGAGAGAGGCAGAGAGAGAACCCCAAGCAGGCTGCGTGGGGCTCGAACTTTCGAACCATGAGATCATGACCTGAGCTGAAATCAAGAGTCAGACGCTTAACCGCTTAGCCACCCAGGCACCCCGAAGAAATAACTTTCATAAACAACCATTTGCGCTCACCCGATGAATGTCTTCTTTCATTTTGCTAATTTTTTGTTATTGCTAGTTTTGATGAATCTTAAAACTACATGCTCTTCGGTATGTTAAAAATTGTGTTCTAATTTGGGAATCTATCTCCTGTTTGCTTTTCTCTAGCTCTTTTCCGCCCTGAACCCCAGCCTTCTCCCCAGGTTTGGCTACAAATGTGGAAAAATTCATTCTTCCTTGTTGCCAAGCGTTATCAGGTCTGTCCCCTTGCCTTCCTGCGAGTCTGTATCTCTAAATCAGTCCACGGGAGATGAATCTCCTCTATTTTAAAACTCTTCAGGGAGCCCTCTCCATGGCCTTTCTTGGCAGAATTTTGTTTTTCTTTTAGTTTAATAACTCTGACAGTTAATAAAGTTCTTCATTTACGTAGCTCCAGTGTTCATGTTTCCACATAAACTTCTTGTATTCTCCGCAGTGGAAGCATCTGGAAGCATCATGCTTGGCAGGAGTGAGCACCCGGGAAGTATTTGAATGAGTAATAATTTTATGAACCAGTTTTGCTTGGTTATTCTGTCTCGTCTTTGTCGTAATAATAATTGCGCCTTCGTTTTTTTTTCTCACCTAGCATCTATTTTTAAAAAATTGGGAAGGGGGCGTGAAAGACTGAGAAGGTGTCAGCCCCGGTTAACTCACAGGAACAGAGGAGATAATTCACAAGACAGTGTTCTACAAATTCTGAAAACAGTGTCTGGCTTGTAGTCTCTGGTGAACGGTTACATTTTGGATTATCTGCATCCCATGCCTTCCTGGGAGTCTGTGATGGAGGTGTGGACGTAGGTGTGCCTGTCAGAATCACAGCGAACACCGAAGAAGTCTTTACGCTCCCCCTTCTAAAATCGGAAGGTATGCGTAGTTTTTGAAAAGGCTTCCTTGGTGACCTTGACGTTCATGCCTATCACCCCAGCCCCTCAAAAAAACAGCAGCAGCCTGTTGACAGAACCACACATTTTGTACCGAAGGGGGTGTGGTACTTCAGGGGGGCACGTAACTGGCATTGTGTACCACGTAAGGAGCGCGTTCCTGAATCTTCCTACGGTTCGTTGTTATTCTGGCCCTTCTGATAATGACCCATTCAGGGTGCGGTCCATTTATAACCCCAGGCGAGTCTGCGGGTCTTTGCTGCCGCCTGCAAACCTTGTCTTTTCGCTGATGTCCCTCCTGTTGGCGGTTCGCAGAGAAACGCCTTCCTGGGACCCCTGTCCTGTCCCTGTGGCACTCTTGAACCAGCCAAATGCTGCAGAGATGGTGACGTGCCGGTGGCAGGCTTTACTCATTAGCAAGTCAGAACCTTCTGCTCCCGCGTCCTCTGGAGCCGCAAGAAACATGTGGACGTGTTAGGGGAGGACATGTGGAAGGGGGAAGGCCCGGCTCTCCCAGCTGAGTCTAGCCCCCAGCCACCAGGGAATGACTGCTGGACCAGCCCTGCGCTGGGATGCCGAGCCCATCCTTGATTGTAGAATCCGAGAACAGATGACCTGGTTGCTGGCAGTAGCACGAAATTTTGGGGTGGTTTGTTACACAGCAGCAGATGACCGAACAGTTGGGGGTTTCCTGCTTCAGGGGGTGTGTGTGTATTTTTATACTTCTTGATTTCTTTATCATGCTATTTTTTTAAGGTTTTGATTTTTTTTAGGAGTCTGGTCTTGTGTTTTTTTTTTTTTAATGTTTGTTTATTTTTAAGAGATGGAGAGACAGAGCAGGGAAGGGGCAGAAGGAGAGAGGGAGATACACAATCTGAAGCGGATTTTCCTCCCAAGCTGATTTAGTCGTTAACTGATTTAGCAGTTAATAGTATTATTACTAATAGCGACATTTATTGAGGATTTACTAACATTCCAGGTATTCTACATGTATTTTCATTTATGTGTAAGGTCGGTACTGTTAACCATTTGACACATAAGCGAATGGACTCAGGAAAACTGCCTACAGTGACATAGCTAACAATCACCATCCTATTCTGCATAGTAAAAAAATAGTAAATTTCTTCCCCCCACACACATTTTTTTTTTAAGTTTATTTATTTTTGAGAGAGAAGAGAATACGTACATGTGCAGGGGAGGGGCGGGGAGAGAGAATCCCAAGTGGGCTCCAGACTGTCAACGCAGAGCCCGATGCGGGGGTTCAAACCCACGAACTGTGGGATCATGACGTGAGCCGAAGTTGGGTGCTTAACCAACAGAGCCACCCAGGCACCCCGTGGCTTCCCCTTTTTTATACTTTTTTAAAAATCAAGTTTTATTGATGTATAACTTGCATATATTAAAATACGCATTTTAAGTGTAAAGTTAGATGAGTTTTGATAGGTTTATTCACCTGTGCAACCATGACTCCGAAAGACAGAACAGAACCTTTGTGTCATCCCCAAACCTTCCTTCATGCCCCAGCCCCACTCCCAGGCAAGCACTGATCTGCTTCCCGTCACCGCGGATTAGTTTTTCTTTGTTCTAAAATTTTATATAAATAGAATCCTGCAGTGCATACTCTTTTTGTCTGGCTTCTCTCAGAAAGCGTGATGGTTTTGAGATTCACCCGGTCGTCATGTGTGTAAGTAGTTCGGTTTATTGCCGAGTACTATCCCGTTGAATGGCCGTGCCCTCATCTGTCTCTCCTGTCACCCGTTGGTTGGTTCCAGTATTTACTAATAAAGCCGCGGTAAGCATTTGCTACGTCTTTGTGCACATGCGGTCATTTTTCTTTGGTAAATACCTAGGAATGGTGTTGCACGAACCACGTATTTCTTAAGTGTGTAACGTTGTGGGACGCTCCCAAACTCTTCCCCAGTGCCATTTGTGCCATTTCCCACTTCTACCAGCAACAAATTAAGAGTTCCGTCCTCACCGAGGCTTGGTATCGTGGATCTTTGTAACTTTTGCCCCGCTAATAACGAAGGTGGTGGGTCGTGGTTTTATTTGAATTTTCCCAGTGGCTAATGATGTTGAGCATCTTTCCATTTACCTGTTGGTATGGTAATTCAAACGTCTTTTGTGATTTGCCTCTTCCAGTCTCTTGCCTGTGCTGTCGGGTTCCTTTTGAGTTATTTTGAATACACACAGAGAGTAGCTCAGCGGTCAGGTCACCGGGAGCTGGGGAGGGGACAGGGGAGTGGAAGTGACGGCTCACAGGCATGGGGGTTCTTTCTGGGGGGATGAAAATGTCCCAGAGTTGGTCGTGGTGACAGCTGCCCAGCCCTGTCAGTGTACTAAAAATGTAATCGTGCTCTTTAAAGAGATGACTTCTATGGTACGTGAATTCCATCTTAATAAAGTTCTTTAAAAAACGAAAGGAAAAACAGGTGTATTCGTGTCCTTTAGGGAAGCACCCCAAATGGTGGGTTGGGGGTGGAGCAACAGAAATGTATTCTGTCACAGCTCTGGGGTCAGAAGTCTGAAATCAAGGTGCCCGCGAGGATCTCTTCCAGTCCGGTCTCCCGGGCTTGTACGTATTGACATGTTTCCGGGGCACCGTTAACAAACCTCATTGCATGGAGTAAAGCAGTGGAGACCCTACTAGTGTGTTTACAGCTGCCTCAGGAGGAGGAGGATCTGGATGAGACTGGGAGGGAATGGGATCCAGAGCACAAGTGGCCAGGAGAGCATTTGTGGGAGGAAGAGGTGGTCACAGCAGGTGACCGCTGAGGTTAGACACCACGTCACGCGCATAGCTGTGTCCCAGGACCTGCCTCATATTAGATGTCCTTTAAATGCGTATGATCAGAGCTGCTGGGAGGAACTAGAGGATTTGGGGACATCCCGGAGGCTGGAGGAGAAAGGTGACTCAGGGTGATCCAGGAGATGTGAATTTGTTTCCTGACAACAGTGGTTCTCAGGCTTGGGTGCCCCGTAGAATGGGGGCGGGGCTTGTTAACACTTCCAGTAGGTTTGGTTGGGACTTAAGAATTTGCCGTTGTAATAGGTGACCCTGGGATGCTGCCGGGACCACATTTTCACCACTTCGGCAGGAGGAAAGGGGGCCGTGGGACAAGCACAGGGGAAAGGTGCAAAGACCGTGGCTTGAGAATAGTCGTTAACCCACAGGGTTGCGGAATTTTTCTGCAGCTGAGCTCCACAGGCTCCCCAAGGGCAAACGATCAGATTAAGATCAGAGGGTTTTTCAGGGGCCCCGGGGAAAGGAAATTGGAGGGGTTTGACAAGAAAGTAGTGGACAGTGATTTATCTTGGGGCTTAAAGTGATAGGCAAGGAAATGAAGCATGGTGGGGATTGGAGATTCAGGATGTGATCACGCAGAGTGGTAGATTTCTGACCTTTCCAATTACAGCCTGCACTAAGAAAGAGTTTACATTGTGACGCAGTCATGAATGTTTGTATAACTGGAAGAAAAGTTTCATCACTTTATTACAGGCGATCCACTCTGGTGTACTCTCTCTTTAAAAACAATCTGGGGGTGCCTGGGGCCTCAGTCAGTTAAGTGTCCGGCTTCGGCTCAGGTCATGATCTCGTGGTTCAGGAGTTCGAGCCCCACATCGGGCTCTGTGCTGACAGCTCAGAGCCCGGAGCCTGCTTCGGATTCTGTGTCTCTTTTTTTCTCTCCCTCTCCCCTGCTCTCTCTCTCTCCCCCCTCTCTCTCTCAAAAATAAACATTGGGGTGCCTGGGTGGCTCAGTCGATTAAGCGTCCGACTTCGGCTCAGGTCATGATCTCACGGTCTGTGAGTTCGAGCCCCACGTCAGGCTCTGTGCTGACAGCTCAGAGCCTGGAGCCTGCTTCGGATTCTGTGTCTCCCTCTCTCTCTCTCCCTCCCCCACTTGAACTCTGTCTCTCATAAACATTTTATATAAATAAATAAACATTAAAAAAATTTTTTTAATTAAAAAAAAAAACACAGATAGTCTGGTCATAGTTCAGTATATTGACTTCATCACCTGGTGGGTTTCAGCCCCCTGGTTTGAAAACTTTACTTCCGGAGATGTGCTCGATAGAAGTCAGAGAGTGAGGGCCGGGAGAACGTCCCGCTTGTGATTGGTACATGGGAGGTGCAGGTGTTAGGAGGGGAGTTGTCTGGGAGGGGTTACCAGCCAGGGTCTGGTGCTGGGCTCACAAGGTGGCTCTCTGAAGTGACACAGATGATTATTGGTGGCAATACAGTGAAGCTTTGAAGCTGAAGTGTTAGCTTATCTACGTGGACATCAGGTCGCATAAGGCGAGGTTAGGAATTTCAGGTGAAAATGAAAGCAGTCCTCGGGGATGGGTTGTGTCCCAGATACATCACACTGCTCTCCGTGGACCCTGTGCCAAGCGACTTGACAGACTAGTTGGTAGATGGAACCTTCTCCTCCCCATTATGCCCCGATGAACAAGTAATGTGCCAGCTGTTCCCGGAGAATGCTGGCTGGGGAGAGGGGGAAGTAATCCAAAAGTAGGGTTTTGTTGTGGGTTTTTTTTTTAGGAGAACAATCATGAAAACGAGTTCAAAATTAACCTGAAAGCTCTTAAAATGTTTTGTGCACAGCGCTCATTTTGCAGTAATCACAAGTGTGAGAGATTCAGTCAGCAACTGTGCAGGTGTATCTTCCGTGGGGAAAATACCGGGTGAACAAAGTTACTGGGCCCCGTTATCCTTGGCGAGAAACACATAAATGCTGGGTTTACCTGGTAAAAGTGTAGAAGAAACTTAAGAAAAAAAATTTTTTTAATGTTTATTTATTTTTGAGAGAGAGAGAGAACGTGGGGCCGGGGAGGGCGACGGTCAGAGGGAGAGGGAGACAGAATTCGAATCAAGGATGTGGGAAGTCGTTGGACGCTTGACCGACAGAACCCCCCGGGCACCACAGGAAGAAACTTTTTAAAAATGATTTGTAGGATTTGGGGCGGGGGGTCCCTGGCAGCTCAGTCACTTAAACATCCAGTTCTTGATTTCGGCTCAGGTCATGATCTCATGGTTCGTGGGATTGAGCCCCACATCGGGCTCTGCGCTAGACAGCGTGGAGCCTGCTTGGGGTGTTCTCTCTCTCTCTCTCTCTCTCTCTCTCTCTCTCTGCCCTTCCCCCTCCCCCGTGCTCTCTCTATAAATAAGTAAACTTAAAAAAAAATGAAAATCTGTAGGATTTTTAAAGTTAAGGGGGGTTTCAGTCTAGCCGAAGAGTATTTGGAAGTTAATTGTGGAAGATGGGGATATTTTGTTTTCAAACCTTTTCAGTACTACGTTATGTCACCAAATGAGTGATCTGCGCCCCTCTGTGCGTTAATAACACACATCTGCGTATGTGGTGCCTTTTATTTTCTTTCAGATCACTCCTGTGTTTTCATACAACATTTCTCCAGAGAGTTGATCTGGAATTTGAGGTTCTTCTCAGATCGTACAAATTTATGAGCCTACTGAGAGCACACGATTGTTGCTGAAACGTCTTCAGGAAGTAACTAGTGTTTCAGAATCTGAATTTGGTAAATGTAAAGGCCACAGTAAATTCATGACGTTATAATGAAGGGAAAATGTTAAAGGTGATCAAGAATATCACTTGTGGAGGCGCCTGGGTGGCTCAGGCGGTTAAGCGGCCCACTTCGGCTTAGGTCGTGATCTCTCGCAGTTTGTGAGCTCGAGCCCCACATTGGGCTCTGTGCTGACCCCTCAGAGCTTGGAGCCTGTTTCAGATTCTGTGTCTTCCTCTCTCTCCCCCCCCCCCCCCCCCCCCCCCCACTCTTGCTCTATCTCTCACGCTCTCTAGCGCTCTCGCTCTTGCTCTCAAAAATAAACATTAAAAAAAAATTTTGTGTTTAAAAAGAGTATCATTTGTGGATCAGCAATGCCTTTTGTAGCTGCAAACTGCTCTAGAGGACGAGGAGGTCCCTGAAAGCCAGAAATTGCTGGAAGCGAGGCTAAGGACGTTATTAAAGTGGGATTTGTTTACTAACATTAATATAAAGGTCTCAACACTGGCTGCCTAATAATGCGACTTTTTATTTATTTTTTTAATGTTTATCTTTATTTTTGAGACAGAGAAAGACAGAGCATAAACGGGGGAGGGGCAGAGAGAGAGGGAGACACAGAATCAGAAGCGGGCTCCAGGCTCTGAGCCACCAGCACACAGCCCGATGCGGGGCTCAAACTCATCAACTGCGAGATCACGACCCGAGCTGAAGTCGGACGCCCAACCGACTGAGCCACCCAGGCGCCCCATAATGCGACTTTTTAATGGAAACGGCAGAAAAACCCGCTGTGTCCTGTCAGCAAACGTGGTCTTCCTGTCCCTTCTTCATTTAAATAATTAATTACCTCCCCCTAGGGGAGAGTGCAGAGGAGGAGAGACCCCAGGGGATGCCAGAGCCCTCCTGCCTCTGCTAATGGATGGTTCCCTTCTCCCAGGACCAAGCAGATGCAGAAAGCCAGTTGGCTCCCTAAAGACCGGGGTTTTAAATTCGGGTGTCCCAGTTACTCGCCAAGACGAGAGTTGGCTGTGTCAACCCGCACTGTGATTTGCGTTGGACTCCACTGTCTGCCTTTCGCCGGAATGATTATCCGTGTTTTCAAGTTCAGTGTTAATTTAGCCTTTCGTGTAATTCACGCCCTTCGTGACATATGTGAGAAACTCCTCTTTGGACGCGCGCCAGTAATTGTATTTTTGAAACGTGGGCCGCTCGTTTATGTAATACTCCGTCGTTGCACTTAATCTCATGCTGTCTTGTTAAGCGTGTGTCTTCTTGAATTTCTTAAGTTTCCTGGGATAACTTCCGAGGCTCTGCTCTCTGCCCCTTCACCCCTGCAAGTGAGGCCCTTGAAGCTTGCCTGGCACCACTCTGAGCTGTGTTTCCGTGTTTCCTGCCTCTCGGAGGGGCTCCCCATGGGTGTCATGGGCAACCCCTTTCTTCCACTGTTCTTAACCCGGTTCTACTTGGGAAAAGGTGTAAAAATCCTCTGAAGCCCTTGTAACTCTTGCCCATTTGTCTTTAAGAAAAATTACATTGTGCTTCCTTCCTTCTTTCCATTTACAAGCCAAAACCCTCCCTTAGCCTACCTAGGGGTGTCAGAGTGCCCACCGGAGGGCCCAGAAGTCCCCTTAGAAGCCCTAAAGAAGTTTCTTTCTCTCTTTCCTTTCCAATTAAATTTCTTTTGCTTGAAGCAATAGCATTCAGTATAAATAAGAATTTTCCTACTCCTTTAAATTTTTTCAGTTTGGCTGACTTAGTAGACGTTTTTTTCTCTTGCTGTTTCCTTACATAAAATAGGTTTGCTGTTAACTTAAATGCTCTTTTGAACACAGTCCCTTTGAGACGTGTGGGCTCCTGGATGACCCCGTATTCCACATAGCACAGGCAGGCTCATGGTTGGATACCAAAATAAATACTAGATAATAATACGTGTTTCTTAATTCCTGTTGAACTGTCTTTCCTTGCCTTGGGCATAAAATTGAGATCTTTTATAACATCCAGAATGCGTGAGAGTGCCCTTTGGACACGTAAGTGTTAATCTCATTCGTTCGTTCCAAAACCTGAGCGTCTGCTGTACCCCTCAGTCACCATACTGGTCTCCGGAGGCTGATGAGCGAAGACAGTGTCCGATAACGTCAAGCACTACGGAGAAAAACCAGGATGGCTGTGATAGAGTGACCCTTAGGGAGTGGGTGCCACCTTAGATGGGGTGGTCTTAGCGGAGGCGTCTCTGAAGAAGGGCCATTGAGCTCCCAAAGTAATGACAAAAGTGAGTCGTGTGCAGAGAATTCTAGAACAGAGGGACAGAGGGGGATGTGCCAAATGGGCCTGGGAGGGTCTGGGGAGGGGCAGCAGAGAGGTTGGGGGGGGGGGTAGGCGGAGCAGGGCCTGGCCTGGTTGGGATTTGGGAACTTACTCTTTTTTTAATTTTTAATGTTTACTTTATTCTTGACAGAGGGAGAGCTAGGAAGCAAGCAGGGGAGGGGCAGAGAGAGAGATGGGGACAGAAGATCCGAAGCGGGCTCTGTGCTGACAGCAGAGAACCTAGTGCAGGGCTCGAACTCATGAACTGTGAGATCATGACCTGAGCCAAAGTCAGCCGCTTAACCGACTGCTGAGCCACCCAGGTGCCCCAGGAAATTTATTCTAATTGAAATGAGGATTTAAAGCAGGGAGGTAACTTTTAATTGTCAAAAGCTCTTGTAGGCTGCTTCTGTAGAGAATGATTTCGGGTTTTAATAATTCTAGAAACACTTTGAATTGTGTGTTTAACTGCCCGTGAGGAGCAAAATAATCCTGCCAACTTGGGGGTTTTCTAGTTGTCTCCCCGCAGCTCTCACTTGTAAACCAGTTTATTAATTCATTAATTTCTAAGTATGGGGGGGGGTTGCTGCCTGTGTTATGAAAACGTGCCAACCGAAACCCCCCAGAAGCAGAAGGCTCCTGGTGCAAACCTCTCTCCCTGAAGGTCTTTTGAGATGAAAGTCCGGTGAGATGCAGCGAACATGTAGAGGGTGTGTGTAAAGTTAATAGGGAGCGCCTGGCTGGCTCAATCTGAAGAGCATGCTATTCTTGACCTCGGGGTTGTAGGTTCAAGTCCCACACTGGGTGTAGAGATTAGTTAAAAAATTAAATCTTACCCAAAAAACACTAGTGCTCTGGGAGACGTACGAGAGAAGAAAGTGTTTGGGGTGAAATTTGGGTGGGGGGGACCACCTACGTCATTTCCTGGACTGTTCTCACACTATCTTTACAGAGTGCCCCGTTCTGAAGTCCAGCAGGTGAAATTTTAGGCATCAAATAGTTGAGAACTTAAGCCTCCGGCTCTTGATTGGTTAGCACATAGGCTCAATTATGAGAAAGTGATTTTATGATAAAGTCCAGAACATTTCTTCATTATTTTGTGTGTGCCAGACATCACTAGGCTTTTGAGACTGAATGGTTCAGGCAGGATTTCTGGCTTCCAGGAGTTTTTTAAAGACTTCTTTTACATGTTCTCACATTACCCTCTTTAAAAGCTGTACCTGGAGGGGTGCCTGGGTGGTTCAGTCAGTTGAGTGTCCGACTTCGGCTCAGGTCATGATCTCACAGTCTGTGAGTTCAAGCCCCGCGTCAGGCTCTGTGCTGACGGCTCAGGACCTGGAATGTGCTTCAGATTCTGTGTCTCCCTCTCTCACTGTCCCTCCCCCACTCATGCTCTGTCTCTCTCTCTCTCTCTCTCTCTCTCTATCAAAATAAATAAACGTTAAAAAAAAATTTGGGTCACCTGGGTGGCTCCGTCGGTTAAGTGTCCGACTTCAGCTCGGGTCATGATCTCATGGTCTGTGAGTTCGAGCCCCGCGTCGGGCTCTGTGCTGACAGCTCAGAACCTGGAGCCTGCTTCGGATTCTATGTCTCCCTCTCTCTCTCTGACCCTCCCCCGTTCATGCTCTGTCTCTGTCTCAAAAATAAATAAAACGTTAAAAAGAAAAAATTAAAAGCTGTACCTGGTAACATTTCTAACAGCCACATAGGAAAGAGCCCAAAGAAACAAATCCTGTCTTAATAATTTCTGTATTAAAATTAATACCCACATTTCAGGGACACCAGAGGAAATTAGCTTAGTTTAGACCTTATTGCAGAGTTTACCTTTAACAGAATATGTGAAATGTTTGCTGGTCAGTAATATTTGTTAACGTCACAAAAGTGTTTTAATTCATAATAGCTTAATTGGTTAAATTCCTCTCCTAGAAAGCAGATTCTTGAAATTTTATTTCCTTTTTGAAATTGCCCAAAGGCTTATTTAAAGGAAGGTGTTCTGATCCCAGTACTTTCCGTTTCTTCATCTTGTTAGAGTGGGTTTTTTTTGTAAAATAGTAGATTTTTTTTTTACCTTAATATGCAAATACATACTGAGCTTTTGCTCTCTTTTATAGGGAAATCCTCATTGACGATTCAGTTTGTTGAAGGCCAATTTGTTGACTCCTACGACCCAACCATAGAAAACAGTAAGTATTGTTTTCAAGGGTTTATAAACTGAGAAGCCTGCATTCTACATACAAACAGCCATTGTGTACTTCTGGAGGCTTTGATTGCAGGGGTTATTGGGGTAAACCTATAGATTTCCAACGGGGGTCCAGAAAAGCTTCCAAAAGTTTGACCCGCTTCACACTGAATGGATTTTTACTCAGTATCCAGATCCCTCCATCGAGAAATTGTTTTCAGTTCCATAGGAATCCAGTCCTACAGTGAACCTCCTGTCCCAGACTCTGCTTCAGGAAAACAAGAAGAGAGAGCACACAATCTCCGCACCCTCCCCCCCCTTCTTCTCAACAGTAGCCCTTTTTAAGGATTCCAAGCTTGAAAAGGAAGGATGAAAACACTCTAGTTCCTTTGTACCTTACTCTTACACGGAATCACCAGCCCTCCCGGCCCCCTCCCCCGCAGCCCCCCAACCCCTTCCAGTCCTGAACACTTGAAAGTCAAGGCTGTGGAGTAGTGAGCGATTCTGGGATGGAGAGAGCAGTTGCAGCATGAAAACAAAGTTGGTTCTAAAGCCTGTTGGCATTTCCGGCCACACGCAGAGAAAAGCCCCAAAGACCGGGACCAACCACAACCTTCATTTACCTTGTCCGGTTTCAATCCATGGTTTCAGAATCTTCTTGAAGGATTCTAGGACCATGAGAGAGGTCTTGATTCTAGAGTCATGGAGGAAAATCTAAAGCACTTCATGCAGAGAAGCTGATTTATTGGAAGCTGCTCTTGTTTCGGGCGATCTTAAAACCCTAAGTAGGCCCTAGAACTAGTCTTCTGAGATTCTTGGCACCTGGGCTTACCCAGGATTTGTCACCAGGAACACACACATTTAAACATGGGATTCATCAAACCCTGATGGACACATTAGACATGAAGCCGACTTAACAGTCAGGTTCGTGAACTAGATTCATAGATCTCATCTGCCCGGCGCTCGAGAGAGAGATTTCCAAAGAGGCTTACGACAGGGGGGTTGACAGACTATGGCTTGTAGGCCAGAAAGACCCACTGCCTTTTTGTACAGCCCATGAGCAAAGAATGGTTTTTACTTTTTTTTTTTTTTTGGTTTTTACACATTTTTTAATCATTAAAAAAGGTTTAAGAGAAGAATATTTGGGGCATGTGAAAGTTACGTGAAATTCAGACTTTAGCGTCCATAAAGTTTTATCGGAACCCAGCCATATTCATTCATTTACGTAGTGTCTGTGGCTGCTTTTGTTCTACAGTAGCATCTGGCCCTTTACAGGAAGAGTTTGCCCACCTCTGACTTAAAACATGCAGCTGTCCCTCATGTCCCAGTATGCTGGTAGCGGGGAAGGAAACCTGTTGGGGAACTGACCCTGGGAAGACCCGGGTTTGAAAGTAACTAAGCTCGGCCGGTGTCCAGAAAGGAAGAGTCCTGACTACGGACACATCCTGTGCTGATCTGTTCGGCCGTGACTTACAGAACAGTGCGCCAGTGTGAGGAGCAGATGAACTTGAATCCTAGGTGGACACGGGCGCCCGGGCGGCTCAGTCGGTGGGGCGTCCGACTTCGGCTCGGGTCGTGATCTCGCCGTTCGTGAGTTCGAGCCCCGCATCGGGCTCTGTGCCGATGGCTCAGAGCCTGGAGCCTGCTTTGGATCCTGTGCCTCCCTCTCTCTCTGCCCCTGCCCTGCTTGTGCGCTCTCTCTGGCTCTCAAAAATGAATAAACGTAAAACAAATTTGAATGCTAGGTGGACAAGTCTGGTTATCTCTCCATTGGAATAAGAACACAAGCAAATCGTGGTCTTGGTCTTAACATTTGCTGTACATAACAACTTAGAGAGTTGTGTGTCCTTAAGATAAGGCTCATTTGGGCATTTTATTCACAGAATAATACAGTACAGTTTTCTTGGTTAGGCCTGCCTATAAAGGTGGTTCTTATTTTTGAGTGTTTATGTGTCATTTATAACTAAGGTGGAAAGAAAGTCATGGTGTTGTGTACAGATATATTTTCTTTAGATGTAAGTAAAAGATCCAGTGAACGTCCAGCTTCCTTACTTTGATATCATCTCAGAAATTGAATGACCCAACCTGAAGTCTGTCAACATCTTTAATCGTATTTTTAATGTTTCCTACTACTTAGTGTTCAGTAAAAAAGACTTTTATTTTTTCATGTCAAAAATGAATTCAGAATATTTATTAAAGTCTTTAGGCAGGAGCGAAAATGAGTGTCAGGGTATATGAATCGCTTAAAAGTTCATGAGTTGTATGCAGACATCAGCTTCTGTTTACCCTGCTTCTGACCAACCCAGGAAGAAACCCTTTCTCCACTGTTTCCTGTGCTGTTTGGTCAGAAACGTTGTTCAGTAGGGGCTCCTGGGTGGCTCAGTTGGTTGAGCATCCCAACTTCGGCTCAGGTCATGATCTAATGGTTTGTGGGTTTGAGCCCCAAGTCGGGCTCTGTGCTCACAGCTCAGAGCCTAGAACCTTCTTCGGATTCTGTCTCTCTCTCTCTCTCTGCCCCTCCCCTGCTCCCATTCTGTCTGTCTCTCTCTCTCTCTCTCTCTTTCTCAAAAATAAATAAACATTAACAATAAAATAAAATAAACATTGTTCAGTGATGACAGGGAATTAGAAATGGAACAGGTTATCATAAACCTGTTGCTAACGAATGGATGGTTTTAAGGTTTGAAAAAAAAAAAAAAACCAGTACTTTGTAAATATGGAAAGAATCCGGTAATCATTTTGCACTTCAGAACATAGAACAGGTGGTTCATAGCAAACATTCAGTGGTGACGCATCTCTGAGACATTACCACAAAAGCAAAACTTCTGAGACTGTGTCATCTCCTTTTAAAATGGAATATAGGAGGGGGCGCCTGGGTGGCTCAGTCGGTTAGGTGTCCCGACTTCGGCCCAGGTCATGATTTCAAGCCCTGCATCGGGCTCTGTGCTGACGGCTCCGAGCCTGGAGCCTGCTTCAGGTTCTGTGTCTCCCTCTCTCTCTGCCCCTCCCCAGCTTACGCTCTGTCTTTCTCTCTCAAAAATAAACATTAAAAAAAATTTTTTTTTTTAATAAAAGAAAATGGAATGTAGGGGAATAACATTAATAAAACCCTGTATTTTTCTAGCTTGGGGATGTTTTTATGCCAAAAATACTACCTACGCAAATGTGTAGATTGTCCACCATGTTAATCTAACAACTCAATACAAACTAAATTGCTCTGGTGAAATTTAACCAGTAGGGGTAGTTGGTCAATTAGAGGAGGAAAAATAGTAGTGATTTACAGCTTCTGCCATTTCCAGGTAGTACTGTTGACGCGTTAATAAAGCTGAGAAAACGGGACCGTTCTAATTAGGAGTTTTGCAGCATTATCAAGCATCGCATGGTGGGTAGCCTTCTCAGTGGGATACGAATTAGGAGATTGTGATACACTTCAGGAACACAGATCTTATTTGGCGCATTCCAGATCTTAGAAATCTGTCCCTCATCAATAGGCTCTACGAATACGTCACTGTTAGTCTGCTTAGGGCAGTTTCAGGATTTTCGTTGGGGGAAGTGGGTTAATTTCTCTAGTGATTGTAAAAGAGAGGGGGACGGAGAGAGGGCTGGAGGAAAGCGATACCAGGAGAAAGCCAGCTTTCCACTGCTCTGCAGGATCGGACATGGAGTGCGTAGAAGAATTGGTTCCTGGTTTATGGAGCTGACAGATCTCTTGTTACACTTCCTTTTTTTCTATAGTAATAAGAAGAGGCAGTTTTCCATGACAGATGGAAAGGCCTCGATTTCATTTTACTGCTCTGTGTAGGAGGATTTACATCCTTTTTATGTGCAAGGATATACTAACACATTGATCAATAGCTTCATTTCCTTTATCTTCTGTACAATTACGTGTCGTCCCGTTTGACTCTTCCCTCGTGGCCAGTATTTCTCCCGTCTCCTTGGCTGAATCTTGATCTTCCTGACCTGGCAGTATCGGGGGGCCCTGGGCTCCATATCGGGGGGCCCTGGGCTCCAAAGTCCAGCTAGGGCTTTCGCAGTACTTGATCGCCAGCGATCTTCCCTTCTTCCCAGAAGTTTGCTTGTTTCCCAAAACCCCCAGTCGCACCCTCTCCCCCAGACTCAGGGCTTTTCTGTTCAGCTGCCCTCGCTTCCCCTTGGGTGTAGTCTTCTTCATTTGCTGCCTCCCCCATCTGTAGCGCTCCTTCCCCGGGCTTTCCCGAAGTGGCAAATGGCAATTCATGCATCTCGTGGCTCAAGCCAAAAACTCTGGAGTCCTCCCACCTCTCCATTTTCTCACACCCTGCCTCCAGCCAGAAATCCTTTTGGCTCAGGGCGCTTGGTTGGCTCAGTCGGTTGAGCATCCGACTTCGGCTCAGGTCATGATCTCTTGGTTCCTGAGTTTGAACCACACATCGGGCTCTGTGCCGACAGCTCGGAGCCTGGAGCCTGCTTTGGATTCTGTGTGTCTCTCTCTCTGTCTCTCCCCGCTTGTGCTCGTGCGCTCTCGTGCTCTCCCCGCTTGTGCTCGCGCACTCTTTCTCTCTCTCTCTCAAAAGTAAACATTTAAGGGGCGCCTGGGTGGCGCAGTCGGTTAAGCGTCCGACTTCAGCCAGGTCACGATCTCGCGGTCCGTGAGTTCGAGCCCCGCGTCAGGCTCTGGGCTGGCGGCTCAGAGCCTGGAGCCTGTTTCAGATTCTGTGTCTCCCTCTCTCTCTGACCCTCCCCCGTTCATGCTCTGTCTCTCTCTGTCCCAAAAATAAATAAAAAACGTTGAAAAAAAATTAAAAAAAAAAAAAAAGTAAACATTAAAAAAAAAATTTTTTTTTTCATCCTTTTGGCTCTCCCTTTGAATTCCACCATGGCTCTCTGGTCCCAGACCACCATCGTTGTCTTCAGATCCCGAGTCTACGTAAGCACTATATTATGGACCCCCACCAATGTCCTTGGTCCATTCTTGTCCATTTCTCTTATTCACAGCATAGCCAGAGCGATCTCTTTAAAATATATATCAGACCAAGTTACTCCCCTGCCTCAGAACCCTTGGTTTCCCAGCACATTTAGAATGAAACTCTGAAGTCCTTACCATCTCCTAAAAGGTCCTCTGCCTCCTCCCCAACCTGGTTACCTCCCCAGCACTCTCTCTGCTTCTGCGCTGATCTTGCTTCTTCTCGCTGGGCTTTGGCACTTGCTGTTTGACCTCCCGATGCTCTTCTCCCAAAGACGGTGCCTGACGGTGTCTCCCTTCCTTCCCCCGGGGCTGTAAGCACGCTGAGGTCAGCTGCAGTATTTCGAGCTCCCGGAACAGTGCTCCTGGCGTTCATAGGTACTCAAGAAGGAGCTCTTGCGAGAATGAGTGATGTTTTGTTTAGTAGTGTTGACATAATAATTATGTCATACTTCATAACCACAGTTACTTAAATCTAATTGAAGGTTACTTGTTTTACTGCTCATCACGGTTCCTTACATAAATTTCATCGTCTTGAATGCACTTTTTGATCTTCCCCGACTAAGGTGTCAGTGGCAGGTTTTCACACAGGAGCATCATGACTGCCCCCTGGCTGATAGTGATCAAAAGCACAGTCGAGGCCAGGTGCACCCCACATTCAGAGAAGTTCCAGTGCGGAAGAAAAATGCAATAAAATTGATGAAACACATTATGTTGTGTACTCCCTATCTTGAAATAATGTGGATTCGGTTTTCATCTGGTGAAATTATTCTCTAAAGTGGTAGTCTCCATTAAGGCACGCAAATGAAGGGGGAAAAAATGTGGCAACTGGTGTGGGTGGCCTGGTCTGTGGTCTTTCCTCCCGATTCTAGCACCACTGCTGGCCGTAGGGGAGTGCTCCCGTGGAACTCCTCCTCCAGAGAAGATCTCTTCTCTGTCCCCCTTGTCACCTCTAAGTTTCCTCTCATAATTTTCATATGTCTGCTGTGCTTTCCCTTTTGGCTGTGGGATAAAGTGGACAACAGCGGGTCCTCTCCCAGCTGTGCAAGGGACCGATTCTGTGGCCTGGTTCTGGTCCAGTCGAGTGGCCAGCCAGGAGATCCAACGACGCGTCTTAAGTGAAGATGGCCGGGACCATGGACGCAAAAGAAATAAGTTCCGTTCTGCTGTCAGGGTTCCAGATGGTTACTCTTCAATATTCTCTTACTATTAATAGTTCTTTTCCTCTTTTGTCTACATTTGTTTGAAGTCTGTCTCCTCAGGATTCTGAATGGACTTTTCCGGAAGTTATGAGTCTGGTGTTTCCCCCCCCCCTTGGTAGGGAAGAGAGATTGTCACAAATTGCTCAGATGCTTAAGCTAAGTGGGAATGATGGCTTTCATGCAGAACACCTGTTCCATTGCTGTTTTATGTCGATGAAATTGATAATTTTTTTTATGTACTGGACGTTCTTAACACTTCAGTTAATATTAGCTGTTTGTGCTCTGACACCAGACTTCTAAATTAATGAAAGGTTTTGTGCTTTGGGTCCATTCTAGACCTCACACTTTATGTAATATATTTCTCTTTTTCACAGAGGAAGCTGTAAGCCACGGAGCACTCAAATGACTTTTACAGCATATGAATTGTTGCCTAATTTCAGTTTCATGGAACAAGGTTCAAGGTGTACCGAAGCTGGATTTTCATCCATCAGCTTGTGTCTATTAAATAATGGAAGAGGGAAGAATCTGTAAACTCAGATCTGTTCCATTTTGTTTTGTGGGATCTTTTTATGAAACGATTAGGGACTGACTCTTCTTAATCGGTGGTCAGTGTTCAAGCTTTAACTGATCTAAAGTCAATTCTTTTTACTAATATTTAATTCCCTTTTTCCCTGTAGCTTTCACAAAATTGATCACAGTAAATGGACAAGAATATCATCTTCAGCTTGTTGACACAGCTGGACAAGTAAGTCTGGTGTCTCAGAGTCCCCTTCCGCTGTCCTCTGTCTAGCGGTCCTGGCCCTGCTGTTGATACTTAAATGCAACAGTGATGCCAGGAAAACCCCTCCTGATTTATGTGTGCCTGAATATTAACAGGCTGTCTTCTAAGACATTTGTGGCAGTTTTTCCGAATCATTAGCTTGTTGTTCTACTCTAGAATTGTGTTAAATGCACTCATAGCATCAGGAAGGTTTGTATATATCATAGGATAGTGTATTTCTGTTTTTTAAACTTGCATTTTATGTCAGAATCCTATTAGTGCTTTTCCTCCCTTTCTACATTAAGGAGAAAAAAAGTAGGGGCGCCTGGGTGGCTCAGTCGGTTGAGTGTCCGATTTTGGCTCAGGTCATGATCTCGCGGTCTGTGGGTTCGAGCCCCGCGTTGGGCTCTGTGCTGACAGCTCGGAGCCTGGAGCCTGCTTCGGATTCTGTGTCTCCCTCTCTCTCTGCCCCTCCCCTGCTCACACTGTCACTCTCTCAAAAATAAATAAAAACATACAACAATTTTTTTAAAAAAACAAGAGTTAAGTCTTTTCCTGGGGAAAGGGATGAGAAAGGTATAGGGCAGAAATGAGGGGACTTATAGATGGATTACATGATCACGAGCTTAAGGAGCGTTGATTTGATTTGCTAGGCAGTAAGTAATTGCCAAAGATTAAACAACCCAAAAAAAAAAAAAAGGTCTTCACGGGTTAATGTAGCAGGGATTTGGCGGAGGATGGCCAGGGGAATTGACTAGAAGCAGCGGGTGAAAAGAAGTTCAGAGAACTTGAAGAGTACAAAGAAACTCCTAACCCTGGCGGCTGAACTTCACCCATTCCCATGGCACCTGGTCCAGCTTTTACTAGAAGCCGTTCTGTTGGGCCAGATCTATTACAGTTGCTGGAGTGGGAGCTTCAAGAGGCTGGGATGTCGTCCGAGTCCCGCCGTGTTTCTTACAATCGACAGAGGATCAGACTAGCAGGAAAGTGCGTGTGGCGTAACCTGATCCGCCATGTTAAATGGAGGCTTTTTTTCTGGAACCTGGGAAGATTGAGATAGACTTAGAATGATGTGACCCGTCATGTGAGTTTGGAATGAACCCCCTCCCCACCCTTAAGTTCCGAAATGAACATGGAAGCGGAGTGTAGCCCCCTAGTGAAGCAAGAAAATAGCTATATTGAGTGGTTTGAGCACCAAAGGAACCCTGGAGTTTCAATTCTGGAAGCTTCAAGGAAAATCAAATGTGCACGTCCCAGGGGTATGCCACGTGACTCCCTCATTCGCCCCGCAGGCCACTGGGTAATCGGCATAATGGGCTTTCGTCCTCAGATCTCATGACGGCTGTCTTAGAGCAGAGCCGTCCTGGACTTTGACTCTGCAGGGTACCTGTCCAGTGACCGAAGGGGAGTCTGGTGCGTAAAGCAGAAGAGGAACAGAGTCTCCATAGGGGAGTCGTGACCTAGAGGACAAAGCTTCTCTTAGAAGTCACTGTAGAAGAGCCTCTGGGGTCCGACGTTGCGTTCGATTCTTAGAGTTTGTGTCTTTCGTGGTTAAGGTGACTGGTATAATTTATTGCCTAAAACAACTAAGAGTGAAGGGAGCCCTGGTAACAATTATGCTAGAACAGCGGGTGTTAACGGATAGGGTCCTGGGCGAAGAAATAACAGACACTTCGTTCATAGTGGGCCTCTGACTTTACCAAGATCCTGCTTTGCTTTTTATGTCTTCGTTTAGAATTTTTGTTAAAGCTGCTGGAAAATGGGGGTGAGGATGTAAATCAGTAAATCGCTTTTGTGTAATGTTACTATAGAAATTCATTTTATAATAGGCCAGAAGGAGAAACCAGTGTTTCATAGTTTGGAACGTGGGCTCTGCAGTCGTGCTGCCTGGATTGGAATCCTGAACCCTGGCTTTTTTTTTTTTTTTTTTTTTTTTTTTTTTTGGCTAGCCTGGTGACCTTGAGAAAGTTAATGAACCTTTCTTGGTCTCAGATTCTTCATCTGTAAACAGATGATTCTGTAGTGCCCGCCTTCACAGGATTGTTGCATGGTTTAGAGGAGATTGATGAGCTTCCAGAAGCTTGGGTCCTGACTTGTAGATCTTTGATGCTCTTAAGACCAGAGCGATGCCCAGCATGGCAACTCCGTTGATGTTAACGTGACCCTGAATGGGAGGAGTGCAGGTGTCGCTTATCCTTGGAATAGCGCTGTCCTTGAAAACATCTCTCTGGAGAAAATTTCTTTATGTTGACTCCTTATCAGAATAGAAGATGTGTCCCTCTGGGATTCTGCTTGGCACTGAGCGTCACATGCCTGCAACTGTTTTAATGATAGAGTAGTAAAGAATCACCCCGAAAGGATCAGAGATCTTGGGGAGCGGGTGGATGGTGGGAGGGGCGGCGAGAGCAAAGTCCGCGACCAGCTCTGCCTGTCTCGCTCCTTTGGGCCTGTTACTGCCAGATCAGAATAGTTAGAGAATTTTTGCACAGAACGGATCCAAATTCAGCTGCCTCGAATAATTTGTGCTCGTTGCAGCTAGTAGTTCTTCAAGGCTACGTTCAGTTGGGAGACTCTGAAATAAAAGGTTGTGTTCGTATTTATGATGCGTGATGCTAACGACACGCACATGTGCTTTGCTGCGGTTCTGTAACCGCGAACACCTTGTTCTGTGGCAGCTGGACAACACGACACGTTTACAGCTGTTCTTAAATTGGATTCCTAGGGGCTGGGGCTGGGGCTGGAGCGAAGAGTGCCCCATGGCAGGGGAAGGTGATGAGAGGGCAGATTCTTCAAACAGAATCTATAGCGTGTTCGCGGTTGTCACGTTTTAAGAGGAACACTGTCGCAGCAAGTACTATCTACTTGGTAGTTTATGTCGTAGCAGGTTTTGTTGTCAGCAAGGGGAGGGGGTGAACATGGTTCAATACAAGTGGATGGTTTTTAGTTTGCATGAAATACTTTGTTCGGGCCTAATTGAAGTAGACTCAATGACAGGTTAATCGGTGGTGGTCATTTTTTTTTTTTAATTTTCATTTTTTAACATTTATTCATTTTTGAGAGACAGAGCATGCGTGGGGGAGGGGCACAGAGAGAGAGAGAGAGACCCAGAATCGGAAGCAGGCTCCAGGCTCTGAGCTGTCCACACCGAGCCCAATGCGGATCTCGAATCCACAGACCGCGAGATCGTGACCTGAGCTGAAGTCGGACGCTTAACTGACCGAGCCACCCAGGCGCCCCAGTGACAGTCATATTTATAGTGTCAAATCCCCCTTTTTAAAAAAACAAGTATTACGTACTTAAGTCCGGTTTTTAAAAAACAGTAATAAATGCCCGTGTTACAGAACTGGAATAACCCCAAAAGGTAAATAGTAACACTTGGGTCTTTCGGGCTCTGGCTGCCTTAGCTCCAGCCCTCCACGAACAGCCCCGTGACCAGTTTCTAGTAGATGCTTTGCAGATACTCTGTACTGGAACGTACAATTGTAGTTTTATTTTTTCTCTTTTACACAGAGAGTAGCCTATCCCTGCGTCTCCCGTCTTGGAGGTGATTCCACGTGGGTCCCTGTGGCCCTTTTTCCCTCCACTTGCTGCGTAGCGTGTTGTTGTTTGGACGCAGCGTACTTTGTTGACCAACAAGTGGGTCATTTCCAGTCTTGGTGCCACCAGCAGCGCTGCAATCCGTATCTTGTGTCATTTTAGACCGTGTGTGTGTGTGAGGACATGTCGTGGCTGTGGGGTCGCTGGGCCATAGGGTGGCCGCTTACCTTCTCACCAGCAAGGAGCCAGTGCCTGTTCCCCAACACATCCATCAGTGCAATGCATTTTCACGTCTTTGGTTACTCGCCAGTCCGCTAGGTGAAAAATAGTACCCCAGTATCATTTTAGTGAGTATTTTTCTCACGAAGGAGTGTGATCACGTTCTCCTGTTTGAGGGCAAGTGTGTTTCCTTTTCTGGGAATTATCCTGTCCGTGTACTTTGCCCTTTTTCTATTGGGCGGATGGTCTTTGCTGATGGGTTTGACAGACCCCTTAATAATGTGAAGCAAATGCGCATGGTAGGTGATCTGAGCCGCAAGGTTTTGTTTTCAGTTTATGATTTTTGTTGGAAAGGTTCTTAGCCATGAAGAACTTGCTCGTTCTCACATAGTTGAATTTATCATTCTCTTTTCAACTGATTTTATTCTTAAAGAATTCTCCCGTCTACCCTGCACGCAGTTTCCATTTTTAATCTTGCAGTCTTTAATTCCTCTGGAATGTGTTTTTGCCCAAGGGTGAGTTAGAGATGCGACTCAGCCGTTTACCTCCAGAAGCTTCTGATCTCGTTCCCTGCACAGTTTTGTTGAAGGTTACTTTTTCCCTCACTGAGCTGAAGGGCCGGTATGAGCGCATATCCAATCCCCCTGACCGTCTGGGTCTTTGTAGATTTCTGTCTGCTTCGCTCCTGAACTAGTGCTGTACTTATTTTAAGTTTAAAATAAGTAGCTTTGTGCTTTTCACCCACCTGCTTCTACAATTGCTATTTCTCGGAAAAGACACTTTTTATCGGGCTCATGTTACATTCATGTGTTAATTCAGGATCAGCCAGTGGAGACCGTGGAGACCTGCGCGTGAACGCTGAGGACCTCGGCGCACTGTTGCAGTTTTTGAAGTGTTTTATCTCTTGGGAGGATTTTCAGATCTTTTTCAGTTGGAACGTACAGTTTCGTTCTCTTAAGTTTATTCCTAGAAATTTTGTCCTTTTTGGTTTCTGTTACAGCCGGAGGTCCTTTCCTTCCAATATACTTTTTAATGAGTTGTTCCTTGCACCATGCCTCTGAAATGTGATTACTCTTTTCTTATTTTAAGCTTTTTTTTTGTTTGTTTATTTTTGAGAGAGGCAGAGAGAGACTGAGTGCGAGCGGGGCAGAGAGAGAGAGAGAGAGAGGGAGACATTGAACACAAAGCAGGCCCCAGGTTCTGAGCCATCAGCACAGAGCCCGATGCGGGGCTTGCACTCACGAACCATGAAACCACAGCCTGAGCCAAAGTCGGACGCTTAACCGACTGAACCACCCAGGCACCCCATGTGATTATGATTACTCTTTTATTTCCACATCTTCTCTTCAGGGAAAAGGTGATTTGAACTTTGGATCTACTGTAGCTCAGCTGGTGACTAAAATCATTTGGAATGTTGTTTTTAATCTGGGTGAAAAGATCTATCATTCCATCGACAAAAATGTTCTCAAAATTTAACACTAAAATAAACTTGACTGGTGTGCCTGGGTGGTTCAGTCTGTTAAACGCCCGGCCCTTGATTTTGGCTCAGGGCGTGATCTCCCGGTTCGTGGGTTCAAGCCCTGCATCAGGCTCTGTGCTGACAGCTTGGAGCCTGGAGACTGCTTCGGATTCTGTGTCTGTCTCTCTTTCTCTCTGCTCCTCTCCCATCCATGCTCTGTCTGTCTCTCTCTGTCTCTCAAAAATAAATGTTAAAAAAAAGTTGGAGGGGGTGGGGCACCTGGGTGGCTCAGTCGGTTAAGCGTCTGACTTCGACTCAGGTCATGATCTCACAGTTTGAGTTCGAGCCCCTCATCGGGCTCTGTGCTGACCGCTCGGAGCCTGGAGCCCCATTCGGATTCTGTGTCTCCCTCTCATGCTGCCCCTCCCCCGTTCGTGCTCTCTCAAAAATAAACATTAAAAAAACTTTTTTTCTAAAATGAACTCAACTTAGTGAAACTAATCTGAAAGTAATAATGAAACAGACGTTTTATTTTGTGTATGTAGTGAGTGCTGTGATGTAGAAATGCTGTCTTCTAATTAAAGATTACTATTTATGATACCAAGAACTGATAGTAAAACTTACTCTTTGTTGTTGTTTTTTTTTAAAGACACTTTACTGTGGCGAATAGTAATAATTGCGGGCCATCGTGAACATTAGTTATAATCATCCTGTGGACCTGCAAAGTTAACAGAGTCCGTTCTTTGATAAAACGGTGGTTTGACACGATGTTCTAGATGTTCTATGTAACAGCGCTTGCCCGGGATACGCAGCACGTTGACAATTACATTTCACCAGAGAACAAAATGTTTTGTACCAGACAGTGGCGTGCACTAAGGAAAACTGCACTGACATTAGACCTTTAGAATGCTTTTATATTTGAGTCTCCTAAAGCCGCGTTATGAAAGTAGCTGCTGATACATTGTCACATAACGTGTACCTTTGTTGTTCATTCCTAAACTTGCTCGGTAAGTAACTCCTGTGATCCTCGGAAGTCGGGGTACCCCACGTGTAGCGTTTGGATTCTCTTCCTCTCTTCTTCCCCTCTCAAGTGCTGGTAGCAGCCCATTAATGGCCCATAGACTGGCATTCAGGCCCTTGTGATTCAAGTCTCCTGTTCAGGGAACAGGTTTAGTGATGACCTAACACTTTTAAATATGAAAACACAAATTTGTGGAATAAACCAGAAGCACTCGTGAGTTTCCCATGAGATCTCTAAGATTCTGGACTTTTTGTCCATAAAGGAAACGTTAGCGCCTTCCACTGCACGTAAGATTGCGGGACCTGTTGCCCTGCCATTTCCTTCGTCCTCCCCACCAGGACTTGCAGAAGTGATTAGCCTTCTCCCCAGAAGCCTTAGAATGGCCGGGATCGTTTCTGAATATTAGCTTAAAACAATGAGCCGCCCCAAACCAGTCTTAAATAGGTAAGTGTGTGGGGCTATGTGTCTAGAATAATGTTTTAATCTACTTCTTTGTTGACTTTGATTTCTTTGACCAGGTAATATGGGAAAAACTTGGGGTAAAGATTGCTTGTTATGCTTTGTGGAGACTTTACTCAGATGGAATTATTTTCTCTCCCACAGGATGAATACTCCATCTTTCCTCAGACATACTCCATAGATATTAATGGTTATATTCTTGTGTATTCTGTTACATCAATCAAAAGGTACGATCCCCCCCCCCCCCTGCTGCTTGCTTCGAGTTTATTTGCTCTGCATAGATAGCGTTCAGCCGTCTAAAGGATTATGATGGGACTGGTTGTAGTAACGATCAGCCTTACCGGGCTGAATGCGTTTCAGTGATTGGCTTGTGGAGCAAACAGGTTGTTAAGGGGGAAAAGTATCCCGATGAACGTTCTCTTGCACTGCTAGAATGAAAACTGTATTCCTCACCTCCAGCTGCCTAGGTGATCTGAGCTTTTCCGCTAATGGAAATGACAACCACGTAAATTGGTTTACTGTCTGTGCATTTCCACCACGTTAACGTGGAACGCGGGCTGACCGCGAGGGCCCTGTAGCTACAGAACATCCTACGGATGTTTATTCAGAGATTAAAATACGCGTTTATGTGATTTGTCGGACAACTGGTAGAGTTTCCCACCTAATAATCTCACGTACGTCATCTTGAATATTCTCAGTAAGGGTTATTACTCAGTGTCACACGCTCACGTGAAAAGGTTTATAGGAAAAAACTATGAGATTCCTTGTGTTCACTTTATTTTATATTACAGCGGTGAGTCGGTGACATTCCATGTTTTTCCCACTAGAAACATTATGTAAGAAACATGGAGGGGCGCCTGGGTGGCTCAGTCGGTTAAGCGTCCGACTTCGGCTCAGGTCATGATCTCGCGGTTCGTGGGTTCCAGCCCCGCGTCAGGCTCTGTGCTGACGGCTCAGAGCCTGGAGCCTGCTTCCCATTCTGCGTCTCCCTCTCTCTCTGCCCCTCCCCTGCTGGTGCTCTGTCTCTTTCTGTCTCTCAGAAATAAACATTTAAAAAACCATGTAAAAACACCAACTAAGATGGAGGTCTGATTTCATGCTTTTGTTTTACAGTTTTGAAGTGATTAAAGTTATTCACGGCAAATTGTTGGATATGGTGGGGAAAGTGCAGTAAGTAGTAACAGTTTCGTTCTCTTTTGTTAGATGCCCTCATGACAGTAGTGTCTTGTGAACAGGCAGGTCTGGCCCTGGGTTACTGTGGCTTTTTTTTTCCTTCCCTTACTAGAATACCTATTATGCTGGTCGGGAATAAGAAAGATCTACACATGGAAAGGTGCGTACCTTCCGGATGGCGAACTGCTTTCTAAAATGAAGCCTACGCTGATCGCACCGCGGAAGTGCCTTTTGTAATTCTCGTTCCCACGTCGAGAATATTCTCAGCTGTAGCATCTTCTGTGTTCAGAAACGTGGCAGCGATTGTACCTAAGCAGAAGCAGAGCCACAGCGTAAATCTCCCCCCTCCCGCTTTGACGCAGGTGGCATTGGATCGGTGGTCAGGGACAAGGGCCCCGCTCCTGCGGGGCCTCGTCTGGAGAGGGGACTGGCTGGCCAGAGGCCTGCACCCCGTGCCTTTGGGAATCGCCCCGTCCTCGGGTGCTCACAGTCGTGTCCTCTGATCTTGGAGGGCTCGCAGGAGCGCGGGTAACCCAGGAAGGCCGTGTCTGTCCCGTTCCCCGACCCAGGTGTAATTAAAATGCTGCTGTATGTTACACGCTGGGTAGGAATATTGGGCAGAGAGCGGTCTTCCGCTTTGCACGGGAAACGGTCGCTAAAAGTAGAGCCTGGTTCATAAATAATTATAGATGTTTTATAAAGAAAGAGCCAAGTACTTTAATTAGAATCTTCTTTTTCCTTTAGGGTGATCAGTTATGAAGAAGGGAAAGCATTAGCAGAGTCTTGGAACGCAGCTTTTTTGGAATCTTCTGCTAAAGAAAATCAGGTACGTGTTTCGTAGACGGCCTCTGACGCTGCATCCGTCGGCCCCGGGCTGTGTCCCCACGGTCGGCCTGTGGCCCCGCCAGCTGTGCCGCTCCTGCTTCCCCTGTGTCCTTCCCTTCCACCCTCTCCAGCGTCCGTCTTCGGGTGGCTGGCAGTATTCCGCTTAGGACGGGACCTAGAATATTTGTAGGATAAACAGGAGTTGATAGCACGAATTTGTAGACGTTTATGATTATTTTTGTTCTGTATTCAGGGCTGGTCCAGAAATAAGTCCAGACGTAGAAAAGAAGCAGTGATGGTCTTACGTCATTCTGGCAATAATTTTGTGCCCGCACCTACGTCCTTTTTCTGTCGGATGAAATGGGGCTAGATGCATATGTATTGTTTCTAACGTAGAAATTGCAGACAACCGTTTTACAGGCATCTGTTCCCAATATCAGCCCTGCAGATATTCCTTTTTTTTTTTTTTTTTTTTTTTTTTTTTTGGTAAGTTTATTGATTTTGAGAGAGAGCGCGTGCGAGCAGGGAAGGGGCGGGGGGAGAGAGGGAGAGAGAGAGAATCCCAAGCAAGCTTCACACTGGCAGTGCAGAGCCCAGTGTGGGGCTTGAACTCACGAACCGCGAGGTCATGACTGGAGCCGAAATCAAGAGTTGGATGCCTGACCAGCTGAGCCGCCCAGGCGCACCCCCCCCCCTTTTTTTTTAATGTTTATTTATTGCACTCGCTCCTTGAACACAGTGGGCACTTTGAGAATGGCACCCTTCACTCGTGTTCCCCTCTGACCTGTCTTTTCTCTCGTTAACCGCTTACATTCGGACGACGTTCTGTAGCTTTTGCCGTTTTCCAGTTCTGAAAGTATTTTCAACATGTTCTCTGGTTTGATCCTCGAATAAGAGTAGTCGGTGTCCGTTTCTGTGAGGAAACAACAGGTCGGGAAGGGTGGCGGCAGACGGTGGGCCTGGCGCCCGTTCTCCCACCCCTGCCGCTTTTCCCCTGCTCAAGGTTCTGTTCCCTTCTCCCCCTTAGTTCATTCTGGAATCCAAGGCCGTGTCGTTTACCACTGTGCGCTCCCTAATGCCCAGCACAGCGGATGCCTTCGGCGTGCCTGTATGGTAGGGGCTCAGTCAGCCAGGTGCCCCGGGCTCGTCAGATCCCTTGGTCCCTGGGTTCGGATGATGGGGGATATTAAATCTGTGTAATTGGTTCCCAAGTGCCAGCTAACAAGGGATTTATGGGACTCTGCTCAGCTCCTGATTGCACATAGAGAGAACTCATACCAGGGGCTGAGATCGTAAGAGATGCCTTCATTTTCTAATGGAACTAAATCAAACATTTATTAGGTGTCTGGCCTGTCCTTAAGATCATTTAGTTGCACTACCTCATTCTGGAAGGGAGTTTAAGGTCCAAAGATGTAAATGAGTTTTCTTAGATCACTCTTAGATCTATTCATATATGATGTAAGAGCTCAGAGAGTTTAAACCTACCCCACGTTTGGTCCTCTCTGTCTATACCATGCTTTCCGGTGGACAGGAGGAGAAGGACTCTGGCGTGAGCAAAGCATAATAGAGATTACAGTGTTCTTGGGGGGGCGGGGGGACACAGGGGGGGTGTGCTTTGCCGGTTCTGTCGGTTAAGCGTCGGACTTCAGCTCAGGCCATGGTCTCAGTTTGTGAGTTCAAGCCCTGTGTCGGGCCCTGTGCTGACAGCTCAGAGCCCGCTTTGGATCCTCTGTCCCTCTCTCTCTCGCTGCCCCTCCCTTCTCATGTGCGCAGTATCTCTCTCTCTCTCTCTCTCTCTCTCTCTCTCTCTCTCTCTCTAAAATAAACATTAAGAGAAAGTTAAAGCATTCTTGGGGAGGAATAGCCACTGTGGATTACAGAGTCCGTCAATCTCGATTGGAACGTAAAAGACATCTTTGGTCCATTGGAGAGATTTTACTATGTTCTGGATATATTAGGGAAATACTTTCATTTCCTTGGATGCAGTGACAGTACCGGAATGATGAAGAGACTGTCCACATTCTTAGGAAATGCAAACCAAAGTATTTAGGGCCCAAGTTTCCTAACGTCTGCGGCTTACTTTCAAATGGGGCAGTTGGGTGACAGAGCGAGCAAGGACGTTACCGTTTGTTGACTCTAGATGGGGGGCTGGCTGATTGTTAACACGGTTGTTTCCATTTTTCTGTGTGCTTGAAAATCTGCATAGTCACAGTTTGAAGGTGGTCAGAAGGTAAGAACGTCCACTTACAAGATCAGTAAGTCCCGGGGTGTAGTATATGGCATGACTACAGTTAACAGTACTGTGGTGTTTTTGTTTGTATTCGAAAGTTGCTGATGGGCGCCTGGGTGACTCGGTCCTTTAAGTGTCCGACTTCAGCTCAGGTCATGATCTCACAGCTCGTGGGTTCGGGCCCCGCGTCGGGCTCCGGGACGACGGCTCGGAGCCCGGAGCCTGCTGCGGATTCTGTGTCTCCCTCTCTCTCTGCCCCTTCCCTGCTCACGCTCTCCCTCAAAAATAAACGTCAAAAAAAAAAAAAAAAAAAAAATTTACAGAAAGAAAGAAGTTGCCGAGAGAGTAGCTGGCAAAAGTTCTCACAAGAACAACGGTTGTAACCTTGCGGCGGTGGCCGTCAACTTACTGGGGTGATCGTTTCTCAGTGCCCACGACTGTCAGATCGTTACGTTGTGCTCCTTAAACTAACACCGCGTCACGTGTCGGTTACACCTCATGTAAAAAACGTTCGTCAAGCTGGGGAGGGCAGCCGAATGGCCCCAGCCACCTTGGTTCTGTTCGCTGACTTCACTCTTCCTCTCGGGTGAAAATCGGAGGGTCCTTGAGCACTTGTCCCATCGGACACGATAATTAAACTGGCATCGGCAGCAGTGTCGTTCAACTGTTCGCGTAACCCCCGCGCGGAGCGTGCACCGCGTTCCGCGTGTGTCCTTCCTGCCGGCCCCCTCGAGCACGTCCGTCCCGAGCGGGCCCTGCGCTCCAGTGTGACGAAGAGGCAGTGCCTAGGAAGGGCCGCTGCCTCGGGGTCACGTCTCCTCTTGAGAACGACCTCGAATGGTTTGCTTGAGGTGCGTTCTTAGGCCCTTTGGTGTCGGGGTGCAGGCCTCCTCTCTGGTTTACGCCGTACGTCCCTGGAGCTTAAGGATCGTAACGTGATTCTGGACGGGTGTGCTCTTTTGTCTTTGTGTTTCCTGTAGAGGGTAGCCTGGTGCTTTTTGAACACCAGAGAAAAGAGGAATTGTGCCGAAGGCTTAAAAAAGATTCCCACTACTGTCCTTCTCTGCGGCTTTGATACATTTAGCGAAGTTATCGGATAGTAGCCAAAAACATAAAAGAAGGCAAGGGTCCTGCATGGCAGCTTCAAACGTCTTAAGCCAGAGAAGATCAGAGATCGAGTGATCCACTCACTGTGGTCTGTTCTGTGCTGGCCCTGCTGTCCGATTAGCAGGTGCCTTCTCCGACAGGAAGCGAGTCCTTTAAGGCCAGAAGATCTTTGTACCCAAATCGGGTAAATACAACAGTGACCCGCGGTCCTTGGGAAACCCGTGTCCTGGTCAGTTATCTTAAAGGCCTGTCTAGATGTGTCCGCTGTCTGTCACGTCTCTCATACTCCTGCCCACGCCGTCTTGCAATGTGCTAAAGAGATGAGGAGAGCCGAAGCCTGGTGAGTCTCTCGCCGCCCAAAGGGACTCTAATCCCTTACATTAGAGGTGTGAGTGATTCTAACCCAGATTCCTGCCAGGATGCTCACGGCTATTCGAATAGAACAGGGGAGAGAAGTCGTGTAGTAAAGACACACGCACACACACGTGCATACCAGTAGTCATGTGATCAGAGATCAGCCTGTGTGAACCGCTCAAAGGTTTTATTGATTTTCAAATCAATTCAATCAAGTCAATTTTATTGATTTTCAAATTTTCAAGCATAGCTTGTTTGTAACTTGCCTCACGTACCTCGTAAGCGGAGTTCAGTGGGTTTTGTTAACAAAGCCTCGATGGTAAGAGCGATGGGAGTCCGTGAGAACGCTACCCTCTCTTGCTCAACTGGGGGGTGAGTTGGCGGTCCTGGCGTGTTTGTTGTGGCGACCCACGGCTGTACTTCAGCGATGTGATGAAAGAGAGCACACTTGGGCAGAGTCAGATCACACAGATAAGCAAGAAGCATTCCGAGGTTTATCTAGAATGCCAGATTCCAGGCACACCGAATCGGGGAGAGTCTGGCACGGGTTTTTCCAGGCCTTTTTCTGTGCATGTTTGTAGGGTGAAATAAATGACGTGTTTGTACAGTCCTGGGAAAGGAGGAAAGCTTGCTGCAGCCAGCGACCTTGTTTAGAGAAGAGGGTGGGGGCGGGGCAGCTCTCGCCCAGTTAGGGCCACCTCGTCCGCGGCAGCAGGGAAGGAGCGAGAGCAGGTGCGCCCAGGCTCGAGGGGCAGTCAGCTTGGCGGACGGGGATGCAGAGTTCTCTCCTGGACGCTGCGCGTTTTCCCGGCGAACTGTAAGACACAGCAGCCGAGCGTGAGAACGGGGAGAGGCGCTAGAAATTCCAGGAGAAAGGCAAGGCACGAACCTCCATCGGCGTGGCGAGGGGGGCGGAGGGGGGGGGCGCCGAGGGCCCCCTTTGGAGTCGGGGTCCCAGGGAGACAGTGACCGGGTGGGTGCTGGCTGTGGCTGCGGGCAGAGAAGGTGAAGCCGGTGGCGGTGGTGCTGGGAACAGTGAGGGGGACGAGTGGTTAAGGGACAGGGACGTGTCCTCGGATCAAGGAAGCTGGTCCCTGTGGGGCCGAGAATTGTGGAGGTTGGGATATTGAAGAAAAGTGAGAGGGAGAGAGAGAGAAGGAAGGTGGGCACGGTGGGTTCTTGGCCTTGGGTGTTGGAGGGGTGACCGTTGGTATCGACAAGGTCTAGGCGCTGCCCCTCGAGGCCTTTGAGAACAGGGGCATCTTGTGATCGTGGGGGGCTGGTGTCCCGCCTGAGAGGGGATTCCCGGCTTCAGATAACAGTGGCTCCTTGTGAAGGGCCCTTGCGCTGCCCGCCGGGCTGAGAGGCTACCACTGAGAAAGACCGGTCCCCCGGTCACGGGAGGCGAGGAGGTCCCAGGGGCGGAGAGCGGTGTTGGACACAGTGACACTGCCCCAGAAGGAAGGGGGGAGGTGACTCAGGGTTTGCACGTGGCTCGAAGGTGGCTTATAGGATCGCACGGCTGCCTACGAGGCGAAGCTGAGCGTTTTAAGGAAGTGGGAGGCAGAGGTCTGGAGGGTTCGCGAGGAGCAGGAAAAGCCCCCGCCCTGGTTTAGGGCCCGTGGGAGCCGGGCCGTGAAGGGGACACGCGCTGCAGGGGAGAGGGGTGTTCTGATGGGAACGGGAGCCGACGGGTGAGGGGTCCTCATACCGGACCCAGAAGCTCCAGGGGCGCCGTGGGGTCGGGGGAGACCCAGGGGCAGCCTGCAGTGACCGTTGATGACGGGGACCAGAAGCGGGATGAGAGGTTAGTTCTCCGGTCAGGTGGTGTCGGGGGCTGGGCGGTTCTGGGGTCTCTCCGCAGCTGCACCCCCACCCCCACCTGCAGGGGTGGGGGACGGCGGGCAGCGGCGGGCCTTCTTCAGTCCTGCCTGCGGGACTGGCACCAGTCAGGCACCAGGGCTCCACGTTAAACCTATCGCTGTCTGGCTGTGTCTTTGATTTCAGACTGCTGTTGACGTTTTTAGAAGGATAATTTTGGAGGCAGAAAAAATCGATGGGGCCGCGTCACAAGGAAAGTCTTCCTGCTCGGTGATGTGATCCCGCCGCGGAGCCCGAGGACCCCGGGAGCCGATCCTGCCTGCAGAAGCAGACTGCCCGTTATCCTTCAAGAGAAACTCCGCTGCTTTTTCCTTCTGTTAACCTGAAAGATTTCATTTGGGTCAGAGCTTTTTCTGGCCCCACCCACCCCCCTTTCAGATTATGTTAAACTCTGACTCTGTCCAAATGAGTTCACTTCCATTTTCAAATTTTAAGCAATCATATTTTCAATTTATATATTGTATTTCTTAATAATATTATGACCAAGAATTTTATCGGCATTAATTTTTCAGTGTAGTTTGTTGTTTAAAATAATGTAATCATCAAAATGATACATATTGTTACACTACTATTAACTAGGCTTCAATATATCAGTGTTTATTTCATTGTGTTAAATGTATACTTGTAAATAAAATAGCTGCAAACCTTAGTCCCTCGTGCTACCTAGCATGGCTTCTAAGGGAGAATCCCTGGCCTCCTGGGGGTTTGTCTCCCAACCTTGGCCTTGGGGAGGCTCAGGTTGGAGTGCAGGAACTGGTGGAGGGGGTGGCCGCAGGCAGAGGTGAGTGGAGCCTGGGGGCCCGGGACCCAGGGGTTGGGGGGGGGGGGGGACTGGTGGCTGGTGGCGCTCCACCGACGACGTCCGAGGGAGTTAGTCCCCAGGAGTGACCGCCCTCCCCTCCGCCCTCAGAGCGCCCCCCTTGAGCGGGGTGCACGCGGGGGTGCGCCTGGCCCAGCCTTCCCCGCACTTCCCTCGCGCTTGCCCGTGGGTTGCTTGAGGGAAAGGAGGAGTCGGGACCACTTCCTCTCTCTCCTTACGCCAGGCTGGGTGTCCACCGCAGACAGGATCCGGTTCAGACCCCACCACACCGAGTCGTTGCAGGGGTCGGAGAATACGGCCGGTTGAGTGTCGCGTGAGAGACTTCGAGAACCGCCTTCAGCTCCACCGGGAGCCGCAAGGAGGAGGAAGGAGCGTTCGGTGTGCACGGCGGCCGCCCCGTCGACTGTAGGTCCAGCCGAGGTTGAATGGCGCAATTCCTCAAATGTTGAAACACAGTAGTGGGGTTTTTTTTGACAACACGGTATCGTCGCTTGTTACTAACAGGGTTGATCCTCAGGCCTTAGGTTCTATATGGGCATTCGGTGTGGGGGACAGCGCGAGACCCGGACGCAGTGCGTCCCAAGCTTTCTGTGTACGACGGGAACCTCGAGCAGCACGTTCGTGCTGGACGCAGGTTCAGCTGTCTGTCACAGGGGGCCTGGAGGTGGCGTGGTGCTCCTCTCTGTGGCCCGGTTCACCTGGTCGCTAGGTGTTTACCGTTCTTGATTTTTCCGACGTTTTGTTTAAATGTCAGCTCGCGCACAGTGAGGCGGTTCTGAGTGTCGCGAACACCGCAGGGAAATCTGCACCCTTGTCGAGCTCGCATCTGACCTCGCACAGGGCCAGCCAGTCCCGCCCCCCAGGGCGCTGAGCCTGTCCGCAGACGGCCAATTGCCTTACTGGTCGGACAGAGAGCGTCTCGCATGTCCCTCGTGTGTCCCCGAGGCGGGGCGTCGGCTCCACCAGCTGGTTACCCACAGGTGACGGCAGGGGTGGTTGGTGTTACCTGTTTGTGCGGATGTTCGGGTTGGCTCCACTGCGTGAAGAGGGTGCCGCCCCACTTCTAGGGGAGGAAGCCGTCTTAAAGGGGTTCGCGACTGGTTAATGTCAGTAACCAAATCCGTTTTGTGTCCTCTGTGCGAATGTGGTAGCTGGGCTTCTGAAGAAACTGTAGCAAGTGCCAGATTTGACTTAAATTTTTTGTCACTTAATACCGTGTTCAGCCACTTCTGGGCCTTTTTTTTCTTTCTTTCTTTTTTTTTTTTTTTTTAACACGTTTTAACATTTCTGAAATCAAAATGAGCCTTGCGATCAGTGAACAAGCGTTGCGTTGTGAAAGATCACCTATTACTTCTTGGTGCATAAATGTGATTTTAGATTCATTGAAGTACAGGACGTGCAGATATAAAAGTATTCAAAACTCTCCAGCTCACAATAAATACAGTTCTAAAATCACATTACAAATTTAAATGAACGTGATGGAATTTTGCTGAACCTAGGTTGCCCGGCCACTTAACCCTGTCTAGACCGCCAGCCACATCTCCCCCACACCTCTCACGCACGTCACCCCCTTGTCACCACACCGAGTGGTGTTCCTGGTTTCTTTCTCGACCTTTCAGCAGCATGGTACACGGCCGATGACTTTGCAAGCCCTCCCCCTGCTTCTGCAAAACCACGTTCCCCCGGTTTTCCTCCATCGCGCCGTGGGCGCGGGTCTGCTATTTCCTTCTCTGCCAAACCTCAGTGGGCCCTTGCCCTGCCTGCACCCTCTACCCGGATTTCTGTGGGGTTTCTGCAGGCACGGATTTCGGGATTTCGCTAGCGTGTTTCCCGAAGGCTCCAAAGCTCACACCTCCCGCCCTGACCTCTGGGCTTTTCTTCCGTGCCTCCTAGGCATCTCAGATTTATTCTGTGCAAATTGAATACTTGATCAAGCCTCAACCTGGGCCTCCCCCTAGACCATTTCAGGAAATGACACCACTGGCCGCTGGATGCTAAAGCTGGAAAGTGGGGGGAGGGGGCCTCCTCTCCCTCTCCCCTCCCATCTCCCAGGCAGTCTGTCCCCGCTGCACGCTGGCTTCCTGCGGCGGGTGGCACGCCCTCCAAACCCTTCCCGCTTCCCACCGAGTCAGTTTGTTGAAAACTAATTGCCTCATGTCACTCCCTCCTTACAATTCGCTAATAACAATCGTGCCAAAATCGAAACTCCCGACGCTTGAAGCCTAGCACGATCCAGCTGGCGCTTAACGCCACCGGCCACCGAGGCTGTTCTCTGGTCACTCTGGCCTCGGTGGTTCCCAGACTCTCCTCCCTGGACAACGCCCTTCCCCAGGCTTCCCTTCCAGGCCTCCACATGGTTTGTCGAACAGCATGGCACCCGTCACCATCCGTCATGGTGGGTCCTTGTACACACTGCATGTTCGCGGACTAAATCTGCCTGCGACGAAGGCCGTGAGAGGTCTGTCCCCGGGACCTTGACGCCCCCACCAGCCTCTCTCTGAGCTCGGGGCCGGCCGAGAGAGATGTTCCGGTGCACCAGTTTTTAAAAGTAACAAGACTTGTTACTGGTTTATGAAGTCCTCTTTCTGTTTAATTTTTTAAAAATATTTTTTTTTATTTTTACATTTAAGAAAAAAAATTTTTAACGTTTATTTTTGAGAGACAGAGCGAGACAGAGCTTGAGCGGAGGAGGGGCAGAGAGAGAGGGAGGCACAGAATCCGAAACAGGCTCCAGGCTCCGAGCGGTCAGCCCAGGGCCCGACGCGGGGCTTAAACTCACAGACCACGAGATCATGACCTGAGCCGAAGTCGGACGCTTAACAGACTGAGCCACCCCAGGCGCCCCTGTGAAGTCATCTTTGAAATCAAACAGAAGAAAAAAGTTACAAAAACTACATTCACTTATCCTGTCTTGTGTAATTACCTGCCGGTTCCCCTTACTGGCGCTCTGTGATCACCTGGTGACCTCACTCCGGCCCGAGACTCCCTCCGGCACTTTCTGCGGGCACGTCAGCCAGCTGGGAGTTCTCGGGAGTTTTTGTTTATCTCCTTCATTTTTCCGGGAAGACCTTGCAGGATGTCGAGTTCTAGCTGGAGAGTCTCTGCCTCAGTCCTTCCCAACCCGTCTTGGTGAGGTCTGTCGTGAGCGGCGCTGCTCGACACACAGTGCTCCCCCTGGGCTCCGAGGAGAGCCGTTTCAGGTCCCCCTCGGACATCTCATTTTCCAACAGTTTCTTTTCTTTTCTCTTCTTTTTTCAGCTTTTTTGTTATCTTGCTGTTTGCTCCCGTGTCAGCGAAATGCCCGCTGATTGTTTTTGATAGATACCGTGGGGAAAAGCGGGCAGGTCAAGTATAAAGACAAGCTTTGCAAGGTGGTTTTCCAGGGAACTGCTGATGGGCAAATCAGGAGTTTTCTGAGCGTGGGGCTTCCAAAGAGCAGCAACCCCAGCGTGATCCTTCCGGGGGCCGCTAGGTCGCTGGCTTTTACCCAGTTGTGGCTGCTGGTTTTCAAGGCACCTCGGAGTTGGGGTCCGGGGCTGGCCGGAGGGCGAGTGACAATGCCACAGAGCTCACCTGGGCTGAGAATGCATCGCTTTTCTTAAATAAACGCTCCCTGGTTGCTGCGAGCCTTTAGTTGATTTCCAGAGTTCTGGAGAAGTCGATTTTGGGGGGACGGTTTTTGCCAGTGTCCTCACCGGGTTCTCAGAGGCCCTTTACCGCGGGGCCTGTGCTGTCGCGGGGAGCCTCGGCAGGGAAACAGAAGAGTAAGTGAGCCTCTCTGTAGGGCTGCCTTCCAGAAAGTTCCCTTTGAATTCGGCCCACGTCTGCTGCGGTGTGGTTGAAATTCCCCCACCATTCACACGGGGCACTGGGACTGGGACAGCTTTTACTCGCTTCTTGAGCCTACCCCATTAAGGGCTCGTAACGAGGAAGGAGGGTGTCCTCTGCCGTGGCTCGTGTGCACAGCAGATGGCGGCGGTACCCTGTCATCGGGAAGCCAGTCGGACGGCCCAGAACCTACGCCGAGGCCTTTCAGGTTATCGTGTAAATGGAGGCAAAGAGACAATTCCTGGAGAGTTCTGGACTCAGGGAAATGTCTCCGGCTCCCGTGGGCTGCGGCCTCGCCCGAGAAGTGGGCACACTGCCGTGTGCCCCCCTGACCCAGCCTCACGGGTACTGCCCGTCCCAGCATCTCCGGGAGGGAGTGCGTGCTTGCCCGGGACCTCCGGCTGCCTGGGTGACTCCAGTCGACCAAGACTGTTGTGCATATTAATTAATAGGGGCTGCCTGGAAGGCCCCGTACCAGCGGGAAACCAGGATGCCTTCCAAAGCATTCCTCGGGAGATTCCAGAACCGGTCCAAGTCTCCTCCCCCTCCCCCAAGAGGGCAAAGGTTTACGTTAAGCAAGAAAGGTTTGCATTAAGCAGAACTTTTGTGTTCCCCATCTTTATTATCTTTCTGTCCCTTTGATAACAACCTAGTGTGGAGGGGGGCGGGGAGGGTCTGTTCCAGAGTTCCAACCGGAAAGCTGAGACCGGGCATCGGTTTCCACAGGAGGGACCCGAGGCCCAGAGACAGCTCCCCACAATTAGCCCATGAGTTTGCACCGCACCCTGATTTGCACTGGAACCCCAAATAAGTGGAGCATAGATGGGATGAAGACTCAGAACGAGGCAGCCCTGGTCCCGAGTCTCCAAACGTGTGTCTCTGGCCCCCCCCCCCCCCCGCCCCCACACTCTCTGGTCTTGAGTCCTTGATCCATAAACTTCCTTTGGCCCTTGTCACGCCACAAGTATGAGAACCTCGGCTGTCCCCAAAGCCCAACCAAGGGCAGAGTCACAGTCCTGAGGGTTGTCAGCTGCCCCCGTTTTACCTGCTGCCAGGGTCCCGCTGTTTCTGGAGCTCCCCGAGCGTCCACTCCGTGTCGCCAGCAGCAGTGGGTATGACTCCGGGATTCCTGCAACGTCACAAAACTAGAGAGGCAAGACAGAGGGGTGCCCGGGGGGCTCGGGCGGTTAAGATTTCTGCTCAGGTCCTCGACTCACGGTTTGTGAGATCGAGCCCCGCATCCGGGCTCTGTGCTGACAGCGTGGAGCCTGCTTGGGATTCTCTTCCTCTCTCCCTCTCCCTCTCTCTCTCTCTCTCTCTCAAATAAATAAACGTTAAAAAAAATTAGGGGTGCCTGGGTGGCTCGGTCGGTTAGGCGTCCAACTCTTGGTTTCCGCTCAGGTCGTGATCTCACAGTTCGGGAGTTCGAGCCCCGCACCGGGCTCTGCACTCGCGGTGCGGAGCCTGCTTGAGATGCTTTCTCTCCCTCTCTCACCGCCTCTCCCCCACTCACACTGTGTCTCTCTCTCAAAATATGTAAACTTAAAAAAAAAAAAAAAAAAAGAAGAAGCCGGAGCGCCTGGGTGGCTCATTCGGTTAAGCGTCCGACTTCCTCTCAGGTCACGATCTCGCGGTTCGTGAGTTCGAGCCCCGCGTCGGGCTCTGGCCCCAGGTGTCAAGGACACCTCGATCTCCCGCCGCGCTAATAAAGGAAACGCAGGTCCCTGTCTGGACCCACAGAGCTCGGTCTCCATCACACCTGCAGCGGAGAGTGTCCTGCTCTGAGGAGAGGCCGCCTGCTCCCTCAGATTCCCAGCGGGGACCCCAGTTTCCATCCTCCAAGGAGAACGATGGTGCGCACGGGAGTCAGCCGGGCTCCCGAGGCCCCTCCGGCCCCCACGTTCTGGTACAGCCTAGGAAAAGGGCTTGGCTTAGATTTCCGAGATAGGAAGTTTTCCAGGAAATAGCAAAGGATTCTGGAAATATTGCGGCCTCAGCAATCGGGACCTTTCACCCAGTTCATCCTGCCACCCGAGAACGGCCCCGGGTCCCGGTGGGGGCCTGCACCTCTTGATATCTGATTTTACAGAAACAAAACAGCTCCCGCAGGGAGAGGCCACACAGGAGGAGCTGGCTTCCGAGTGTTCTATCTTTGTGTTCCCTCTTCCAGCCCCCGTCTCGGTAGATGAGCAAGGAATCCGGGTCAATCAACACCGGAATCTCTGGCTTTTGTATGGGGCAGGGCTGTGGGGTTGTTACGTCCGGAACTTTACCCTAAAAGGCCTTACGCGGAGGGCCAGCCCGGTGTGGACAGCAGGAACAGCTGGGAAGGTTCCACTCCTCGGCTCTGACGCGGGGAGTTTTTATTGTCCGGTAACAGGAACCACTCCGAGGCACGACCTCTTCTGTGCCTATAACCGGAGCGTCGCGTGAGAAATGTTGGGAACGGTTTGATGTCCGCCACTGAGGCCCAGGGGCCGCCGCCCCACCTCGGGTCGGCGGTTCTCGAACATGGGCCTCAGAGGCACCTGAAGGTAAGACGCACAGGGGCCTCACCCTAGAACTTCCGATTCTGGGGGTCCAGGGTGGAGCCCCAGACATCCTCGCGTCTGACAAGTGTCCAGGGCCGTGGCTGCCACTGTTGCTGCTGGGCCAGGGGCCACATTTTGAGAACCACGGACTCAGGCCATGATACCTGCAAAGAAGGGGGGCACAGGCCAGAGTCCCACGCGCGCAGGATCTCACAGTGTAGGGGGGTGACCTACCTCTCGCTTTGCCTGGGACCCGGAGGCAGCTGTAGGTTGAACTGTATCCTCCCCAAAGCTGTATTGAAGTCCTGGTTCCGGGTACCTGTGAACGTGGCCTTACTTGGAAATAGGGGCTTTGCAGAGGTCATCAGGTTGAGTGGGGTCACACCGGAGCAAGATGGGTCCTAATCCACTGACTGACGTCCTTAAAAGAAGAGGAAGTTTGCCAGATTGAAGGCAGAGGTGAAGGCAGAGATGGGCGGGGAGGAGGCCACAGGCCAGCCACACGAAAGCAGAAGCATGGAACATTCTCCCTCGGAGCCTCCAGAAAAGGAACCCAGGCTGTCGACATCTGGCCTCCAGGACCGTGAGGGGCGGTAAATTCCTGTCGTTTCAAGCCCCCCCAATTTGTGATTCTCTGCTGGGGCTGCCCTAGGACCCTCCCACAGGGGCAGTCTCGCAATGTGGGACTTTCACTTTTTTTAAAAATCTCTTTAATGTTTATTCATTATTTGAGAGAGAGAGAGAGAGAGAGAGACAGAACCAGTGGAGGAGGGGCAGAGAGAGGGAGACACAGAATCCGAAGCAGGCTCCAGGCTCCGAGCTGTCTGTACAGAGCCCGATGCGGGGCCCGAACCCACAAACTGCGAGCTCAAGTTGGATGCTTAACCGACTGAGCCACCCAGGTGCCCCGGGTCTTTCACTTTTAGAACTAGGACAGCTCGAGGCGCCTGGGTGACTCAGACAGCTGGACAGCTCAGGTCATGATCTCCAGATCCATGAGTTCAAGCCCCATGTCAGGCTCTGTGCTGACAGCTCAGAGCCTGGAGCCTGCTTCAGATTCTGTGTGTGTGTCTCTCTCTCTGCTCCTCCCCCACTCACATTCTGTCTCTCTCTCTCTCTCTGAAAAATGAATAAACCTTAAAAAATTTTTTTTGACTGAGGCACGTGGGTAGCTCGGTTAAGCGTCGGGCTTCGGCTCAGGTCATGATCTCACAGTCCATGGGTTCGAGCCCTGCATCAGGCTCTGTGCTGACAGCTCAGAGCCTGGAACCTGCTTTGGATTCTGTGTCTCCCCCTCTCTCTGCCCCTCCCCTGCTTGCACTCTGTCTCTCTCTCTCAAAAATAAACATTTAAAAAGTTAAAAAAAATTTTTTTGATAAATAAATAAAACTAGGACAGCCCTTGGGGCACCTGGGTGGCTCTATCCGTTGAGCATCCGACCCTCGGCTTTGGCTCAGGTCATGATCTCAGGGTTGTGAGATCGAGCCCCACTTCAGGCTTGGTTCTGACAGTGCGGAGCCTGCTCGGAATTCTCTCTCTCTTTCTCTCTGCCCCTTCGCCGCTTGCACTGTCTCTCTCTCAAATAAATAAATAAAAATTTTAATGATAATAATAAATAACACCAGCACAGCTCTGGCAAACCGGAGCCCCTTGGCTAGGACATCCTAAAGGACACATGGCCAGAACTCTCCAGTTTACAAACGAGGAAGCTGAAGTTCAGAGTTGTGACCTGTTGTCCAGTCTGTTTGGGCCGCTGTGACGTGGAACGCCACAGGCTAGGGGGGTCAGAGCAAGATATTTGTCATCGTCCGGAGGCGGGGAGTCCAAGATGAAGGCGTGAAAGCCCGGGCAGATTTTGGTGTCTGGTGATCGGCGCTTCCTGGTTCCCAGACAGCGGTCCTCTGGCTGTGTCCCCTCATGGTGGAACAGGAGCTTTTGCCCGAGGGCACTACGGCCATTGGGCGCCTCCCAGAGGACCCACCACCCCCTCATAGCGTCACCTTGTAGATCCACTTGCCACACATGATTCGAGGGGGACGCGTACATTCAATGCATCGCACCTGACAAGGATCACCTAGCAAGTTCATGTGAGACCCAAGCCTCGCACCCGTTTTCTAAGAGTTGACCGTGATCCCCGGATGAGTCACATCCGTGTGAATGCATAACGTGTATACGCGTGTGTGAATGTGAGTGGCCGTCCGACCAAGCCATCCAGGGTGTGGTGGGGGCTCTTTGTGCAGATTCAGATGCAGTAAGGCCGGGGCAGAGCTCTGAAAGGTGCATTTCTTGGGGCGCCTGGGTGGCTCAGTCGGTTGAGTGTCCGACTTCAGCTCGGGTCATGATCTCATGGTCTGTGAGTTCGAGCCCCACGTCCGGCTCTGCGCGGACAGCTCGGAGCCTGGAGCCTGCTTCAGATTCTGTGTCTCCCTCTGTCTCTGCCCCTCCCCCACTCATGCTCTATCTCCCCCAAAAATAAACATTAAAAAAAAATTTTTTTTTTTAATGTGCATTTCTGACAAGTGCGAGGTGATGCTGATGCCCTGGGACCAGAGGCCACGCTGCCTCGGTTTACACAACCCCTCAGGAGGGTGCAGCCCCTGGAATAAATAAAGATCGTGCACCGCTTGCCCGGACGACGGAGACCCACGTTCTCACCCTTCCTCTGCCACCAGGTGGACGGTCCACATTTCTGGATTCACCTTTGTGTTTCCATCTGCAAAATGAAGAATCATTTGAACTGAATTGGTCGTTCCCAACTATGCATGCTTCAAGCTGCATTAAGGTGTTCTGCTGCGAGAATTTAAATTTCCCACTTTTTGGCCAAAATAAAGGTGTTTTGTTTTTTTCTAATTTTTTTTTAACGTTTATTTGTTTTTGAGACAGAGAGAGACAGAGCATGAACAGGGGAGGAGCAGAGAGAGAGGGAGACACAAAATCCGAAACAGGCTCCAGGCTCCGAGCTGTCAGTACAGAGCCCGACACGGGGCTCAAACTCACAGACCATGAGATCATGACCTGAGCCGAAGTCGGACGATTAACGGACCAAGCCACCCAGGCGCCCCAAGGTGTTTTCAATTTTAAGGCTGTTTTCCCTACAGTTTTTTTCTTTAACGGGTAGCAGGTGCAGCCACGTGCGGTTTTGATTGGATCCCAAATTATACATGGATTTTCCACGTATCAAGTCTTCCGCCAGGCCTGGTAGCATCCCCGGGGTGGGGGCGGGGCGGGGGGGGGGCGGGCAGTGAAACCCGCCGACGGAGCCTTCAGTCCACCGGCCAGGTTTGCACTGTCGCCCCCTAGAGTCTGAGAGAGGCACAAATCTCGGTGCTGATTTCTTCTTCCCCATTTCCGGACCCTCTACACCTCCCACCCGTGGATGGGGTCCCAAGGCCTGCCCTCTGCCCATGGGGCACACACGACAGAGCAGGCCAGTGCCCCACGGCCACTCACAGTTGCTGGTTGTGACCTGTGACCGGTGCCAGCGACCTGAGAGGCTTTCCATGTTTTCTCCCTCATTTTCTGAGGTTCGGGGTGAAGGAAGATCTGAAAGCAGGGCTCCCTGGGAAAGGGAGGGGAACCGGACCCACTGCGAGATGCTCTGCCCTGGGTTCTGCGTGTTAAGCGGCTCCAGGCAGGAGGGAGGGGACAGAGATGGCATAATGTGCCCCTGGTCAGCCAGGTGTCCTGGCCCCAAGCCCTGGAAGGAGGAGCTCTGTGGGATTTGAGGTTCCGATAGAGTGAGTCCCTTTCTCTGTTCCCACAGACCCCAGCTTTGAGGGGGGCCAAGGGGCCGTGTCTTTTAGGCTTTCTGGTCCAACTGGCCACCCCAGAGTATAGCCCTCACCCTGCCACCGTCTCCCGATGGGTGACTGGCCACCAACAGCTCGAGTGTGACCCTTCCTGAGGGCACCATAGCGCCTGGTCTTTGGGCTCACGCACACCCTCGTTTCAGACAGGTGTCCATCCTGTCCACCTGCTGCCCTCCGCTGGACCCTCCTGGATTCGAATAGGAAGACACGGTGCTCCCGGCTCCAGGCTCTGAGCGGTCAGCACAGAGCCGGACACGGGGCTTGAACTCACGAACCGCAAGATGGTGACCTGAGCCGAAGTCGGACGCTTAACCGACTGAGCCACCCAGGCGCCCCTGCACTCTAGTTTGGAGGCGCCCCTGCACTCTAGTTTGGATCCAAAAGCAAAACCCCTTTCCCGGTGTGAACTCCACAAACTTATCCTATTTGTGACGCTACTATGGAAATCACGTCCCCACTAGATTAGCCAACTGTGCCCACATGACCTGCCTCTTTCTGCCCATTTTGCCCCTGCCCCCAACTGATGGGGTGCCCCCTCCCCAGTTCTCAGCCACCATCAAGACTAAGACCATGTGGGGCGCCTGGGTGGCTCAGTCGGTTATGCATCCAGGTCTGGGTTTCGGCTCCGGTCATGATCTCACGGTGTCATGGGTTTGAGCCCCATGTTGGGCTCTGCGCTGACAGCTCGGAGCCTGGAGCCTGCTTCACATTCTGTGTCTCCCTGCCTCTCAGCTCCTCCCCTGCTCATGCTCTGTCTCTCAGTAATAAATAAACGTTAAAAAAAATAATAAAATAATAATAAAAATAAAGAAAGAAACTTAAAAAAAATGTACGATTTGTAATCTCTTTGAGGGTAAGGGCACGAGTTTTGCATTCAAATCCGAGCCCCAGTGCGTACTTACTCTGTGACCTCAGGCCAGTGACTTACTCTGTGCCTCACTTTCTGCATCTACAGAATGGGGGTGGTAATAATACCTGCCTCTTAAGATTGCTGAGGGACTTAAGTGGCATAATGTATGTTGTGTTAGTTGGTTGGTCCCTGGCTGCATAAACGCTGTGAGATTACTGTCCCTGGTGTTGAACTTGCTTTAATTCTAAGCCTTCCTGCTACCCGCCCCCCAGTAATTGGGGGTGTCGTTATTATAACCACCACTAGGGGTCAGGCTTTGGCGCCTCTCACTTACCAAGCACACTTCTCCGGTGGGAGAGGGGCCAAGGGGATGTCTCAGAACCCAAACGTTCAACTTTTGCGGCTCCCACCCTTTCTTTCCCTGCCCTAATCCAACACTCACTTCCTCCGCTGGAGACCTCCAGCCCCTCCTCTGGGAGGGAGATGCGTTCGGTCTTCTAGAAGTAGACCTAAAACAGGGCAGAGCCAGAACCCGGTGAGGCTTGGCCCTGAGCAACCCGGAGGAAGCTTTCACCCCTTCCCCCCGGAGGTTCAAGGCCCCACTGGTCCACAGACAGGCCCCCCTCAGAGGGGCACAGATTCTGGCTAAAGGAGCTCCCTCCCTGTCCACCAATGGCCAGGCTGTCCCCAAGCTGCCCAGTGCACTTTCCGGGCACACACAAACCCAACCCGCTAATATGGTACCATCGGTGTACTCGCCCTCATTTACTCCTGCATTTATGCAGCCCTGGCTGCATCCAGTGGAGGTGAAGGTAAGTTCCTGCTTCACCCAGCAATTTCACACAGAGGCGTGGCCCCCAGACTCTGCGGGATTGGCCCCTGGGGCATTTGGACATTTGAAGGTGTTTCCATTCGTCAGAATAATAGAGGAGGGACAAGCCTTTAATGGGCAGGGCCAGGGGTATTTGATATCGTGCAACAAGCAACAAGGAACAGTCCTACAATTTCACCCCAAACACATTGTATTCTTTGCGTGTTTTTTTTTTTTTTAATGTTTATTTACTTGAGAGAGAGGAGAGAGAGAGAGAGAGGCAGCAGGGGAGGGGCAGACACACACACACACACACACACACACACACAGAATTCAAAGCAGGCTCCAGGCTCTGAGCTGTCAGCACAGAGCCCGATGTGGGGCTTGAACTCACAAACTGAGAGATCATGACCTGAGCCTAAATCAAGAGTTGGACACTTAACAGACTGAGCCAATATTTCAGAAACTGGGGTCACAGACAGTACAATAACAGTAAAAATATTCAGGATACTTGTACAATGTTACCACACTGTAAAAATGTATAATATTTCCAGGTACACACATAAGAAAGGCATGAAAACATTCAAAGAAATAATAAACACAAAAATCAGGCTAGTGGGTATTTCTGGAGAAAGAAGGCCTTTTTTCTTTTTTTTTTTTTTTTAATGTTTATTCGTTTTTGAGAGCAAGAGAGACAGAGCACGAACAAGGGAGGGCCAGAGAGAGAGGGAGACACAGAATCCAAAGCAGGCTCCAGGCTCTGAGCTGTCAGCACAGAGCCCGACGTGGGGCTCGAACCCACAAACTGTGAGATCACGACCTGAGCTGAAGTTGGACACTTAACCGACTTAGCCACCCCGGTGTCCCCAAAATAAAATTTATATCTAAAAAAAAAAAAAAATCCTTAATTTTCCCAGTTAAAAATAAGGGAACAGACTTTCCATCCCTCGTTTTTCTTCTAGACTTTCTCTCTCAGTTCATCTCATATGTATGCACGTCTCTTAATGGCTAAATAAGCGGCTTGCCAGTCTGAAAACTCAGGAATGTTTCCTCCAGGAGCTGGGAGCCACCTCTCTGACACATAATCATCAGGGTAGATATCGCCCCACCTCCCGGTTTCCTGGGTAGAGAGGGCTTAACGCCAGCTGTCCCTTTACTCTGAATTGCAAAACCTATCTCCCAGCACAAAGATACAAGGAAATCAGCAATTTCTCTTGAGAACACGTGTGACGAGCCGCATCTGCCTGACTACATAAAAGACTGAGATGTCCTGGTCTTTGCAATCTCTGCAGCAGATGGCCTGTGATACACTTCACATTCAAGTTTAATGCTTATTCAATAATACAACGGTTTTCTTCCTCTTCTACCTGTATGGACAGGCTTCCGGGGTTGGGAGATTGTGCTTTTAATTATATTTCCCCAACAGGGCCCGTGTCGGGAGGCAAACGCTGGAATGTGTGGTTTGGCCAGTGTGGATTCCTGTGGGGGCCACGGCAGGGCCAGGTCCGCTGAGAGGTCTATCCTTGGACAGCCTCCCGGAACAGGGGCAAGGTCACCCTGGTGCCCCCAAGAATTGCGTGACCTCCTCTTCTGAGTCGGAGGCGTCTCATCTGTGAAATGCTGCTGAAAAATACTTTCCTCAAAGTAGGAATCAAAGTAGGGATCAAGGATGAGCATTGATGGGGGGTAGGGCACAGCATTCAGGGAGCAAGAACGAAGAAGGGGAGGAAGAAGGACCACTTGGCATAGAGATGGGGCTGTGGGGGGACAGCCACCAGGCATTGGGGACCATCGGAGCCGTGGTGGTACGTTTCGGGTGGGGCTGGAAGGTAAGACCAGAGCAGCAGGCAGGGGGCCAGGCAAGGGCTGTCTTCTTTGCTCCCAGGAGCTAGGTTCCATCCTTGTAGCCTTGTTACTGAGAAAAAACTCAGTGACAGCCTGAACGTGGGTGACCAGGTGAGAAAAGGACGGGGCGGGAGGTCTGGGAAGGCTCTGTGCCCAAGGAAGGGGCAGCACGGATCCACACCCTGAGCGCTAGAGACGCCCCAGCCCAAGGCAGCGGGGAGGCAGTGGGGCCCGGCACGTGTGTGTGTGTGTGTGTGTGTGCGCGCGCGCGCGCGCCCCTGACTCAGCAGGGACCGCCGGCGGGCTGGGGTCAGAGGCAGAGTAGACCCTGGGGGTGCTGGCTGGGGCTCGCTGGGCCGCGATCACCCCGCAGGCACCCGGCCGTCCCCGGGCAGGGGCGGGGCGCACGGCCGGGCTCCCGGCGCCCGGGGTTCGGTCCCACGGGCGGCCCGGGGCGGGGCGGGGCGGCCCCAGGCGGGCTTAGCGCACCGGACAACACTAACGCCCCGGCCAGCAAATCTTTTGTCCGGGGCGGCGCTGACCCAGCAGGGCGCCGCCCGCTTATAAAGGGGCCTGCAGCCCGAGGGGCGGGGACACCATGGCGCAGTGCTCCGGCAAGGTGAGTGTGGTCCCTCCCGGCCCGACGTTAACGACGTTACCCACACTGCGTTCCACTTTCCCCCCGTTCCGGGGAGGCGGAGGCCAAACCTAACTCTTTGCACCGTTCGCCCTTTGCATCTGACAGACCTGAGCGAAACTGGCAAAACGTCCTACCCAAACCTGGCGCGCTGGCCTCTCTGGTGTGCGAGGTGGGAAGGCCCCGTCCCTACCCCCTCCATCAGTGGCTCTGGAGAGGTTTGAGGGATCCTGGAATCCTCTGGGTGACTAGTTCTCCCTGAATATCTCTGGGCCATCAGCCAGGCCTGTCTTGGGCAGGAAGGTGGCAAATTTGGATCTCCCCCAACCATTCTCGCTGGCTAATCCGGTGCAGCCTCTGTCTCCAGGGGCCGCATTCAGGGTCAGTGCGTGAGCACATTATTCAGTCGGCACTGGCTAGGTTATGCGTCAGTAACAGACAACCCCCAAGAGCCCCTCGCGCCCCTGCACACCCTCCCCCAGGCCCAGAGGCACAGCTGGGGAGTCACGCCCTGGGCTCTCAGAGCTTCTGCCCAAGGGGCCCAGAAGGGAAGTCCTTGGCATCGGCACAAATGATTACACCGGTTACCAGGCCCCAGGAAACGTTAATTTGTACTTTGCCAGGGCCCTTCGAGGCGCACAATTCTTGAAAACCAGATAGTTACTGAATGGTTGGAGTTTTAGGGTCCACCGCAGTAAATGAACTTTGGGGTTGATAGCGTGCATGTTGTTTAGGGACAAGGAGAACCTGTCCGTGCTACGTTGCCGTAGGACACGGTGCCTGAACTGCCCACCGAGTTGGTAATGTTCCAGATCTGACACATGCCTGTCACCCACAGGAGAGGCCTAGTACACAAAGGGACGAGTTACATTGAAAAAACCCCCTTTTTAGCCATTAATCCCTGCACCAGGCTCTGACTGGTCACTGCATTCAGTGTTTCCCGTTAAGGGGCCCGGTCCCAGGCACTCGACTTTCTGAAAATTCATTGTTTGGTTATGATGATAGGGTTGTGGGTGAAATGCTTTTTTTCTGAAAACACTTGGATGTTAGGTTTTAACAATGAATAAAAATTGAGTGTAAGGAATGCAGTGGGAGGGGCGCCTGGGTGGCTCAGTCGGTTGAGCGTTGACTTCGGCTCAGGTGGTGATCCCGAAGTTGGTGGGTTCGAGCCCCGCGTCAGGCTCTGTGCTGACAGCTCAGAGCCTGGAGCTGCTTCGGATTCTGTGTCTCCCTCTCTGTCTCTGCCCCTCCCCCGCTTGCACTCTGTCTCTCTCTCTCTCTCTGTCTCTCAAAATTAAACATTAAAGGGGCGCCTGGGTGGCTCAGTCGGTTGATCGGCCAACTTCGGCTCAGGTCATGATCTTGCGGTCCGTGAGTTTGAGCCCCACGTCGGGCTCTGTGCTGACAGCTCAGAGCCTGGATCCTGTTTGGGATTCTGTGTCTCCCTCTCTCTGACCCTCCCCCGTTCGTGCTCTGTCTCTCTCTGTCTCAAAAATAAATAAACATTAAAAAAAAAAGTAAATTAAACATTAAAAAAAAATTTTTTTAATGCATTGCGAGTTTGAAAGGAGCCTGTTTTCAAATGGGCCAGGGACAAAGGGGGCATCCCTGTCCCCAGATATTTTCTGAAATTTGGTTGCTCAACCGTGAGCTCCCAGAGTAGGGAGGGCCAGGCCCCAGACCTCAACCCACCTTGCATTCATTCCTTCACCCAGCTAACGGTGTTGAGCCCCTGCTGTACGCAGCAGGCCTGGGAATCAGGGTTCAATCGAGGGTGTTGGACCCCAGCTGTCTGCTCCCAAGACTGAAAGGAGAAAGCCCCTGACCCCGAGCCCTCTAACCTGGCCTTTCTAGATCACCTTCTATGAAGGCAAGCACTTCACGGGACGGAAACTCGAGGTCTATGGGGACTGTGACAACTTCCAGGACCGAGGCTTTATGAACCGGGTGAACTCCATCCGCGTGGAGAGTGGAGCCTGGGTCTGCTACGATCACCCCGACTTCCGGGGCCAACAGTTCATCCTGGAGCACGGCAACTACCCTGACTTCCTGTGCTGGAATGGCCACAACGACCACATGGGGTCCTGCCGGCCCGTGGGGATGGTGAGTGGGCCTCTGGCTGGGGGCCTCCTGCCAGAGTGACCGAGGGTCCGTGCTGCATGGTCTTCCCAGCTTTAAGATCTGATGAGGCTGTGGGATGTTTTAAGATGCAGAGATGCCCCCCGCCACAGACCCGCCATCCCCGCCCCCCCACCCCACCCCACCGCCCCGTGTGTGGGCTGGCATGGGAATGAACAGGAGAACCAGAGACAGCTTCTGGAAGTCCTGTTTGTGTTTTTGAGAGAGCGGGGGAGGGGCAGAGGGAGAGGGAGAAAGGATCCCAAGCCGACCCCAGGCCCAGCACAGAGCCCGATGCAGGGCTCGATCTCACGAACCGTGAGGTCATGACCTGAGCCCAAATCAAGTGTCGGTCGGTCGCTTCACCGGCTGAGCCCCCCAGGCGCCCCTGCCCCTGGAGTTTTTATACCTGACATTTACAGGCACGTATCAGGGAACCACCTTCCATTTCTGGTCCCAAAATCTTGCTGAACTTTCCACTTAGAATGCTGTTGGAAATATTAGAAGTTTCGATTTGCAACTGGACGGGGGAGAATGTAACCTAAGCAGGGCTGATTCGGGCCTGGTGTGTCCGCTCCTGTGGGTCATTGTGTCTCGCTTTTCAGGCGGCTTTGATGCTCTGGCTGTGGAATGACTGAAGGAGGTGACTAAGTCACCAGCTGGTCCTCGGGGAATTTGGGGGCGGGTCTCTGGGAGCCACACGAGCGGCTGTCATCTCACAGCGTGGCCCAGTGTGTGTAGGGAGAGTGTAGGAGGGACATCATACCCACAGTGATCATTCATGTCTGCCCACCTCCCCCCCCCGGAAGGGGGATCCGAGGACGTAGGATTCACACAAGTTACCAGTGCTAGCTGACCGGCTCTGAGGTCCACATGGTCAGGTGGGAAATGGCAGATTCCTGAACCAGAGGGTCCTCAGAGTCTCAGCTGTGTGTCTGTAGAAGGACCTGTCTCTGGATGTGGGGGCCAGGTGGTCCTAAGTGAACATCTTAGGAACCCCAGGGAAGGGGCCTCCTGTATGGGGGCCCCCCTCTCTCTTCCACACGAGTCCGGGGCTTTGGCATCTCAGATCGTAAGTATGCTCCCTTAGTATTTCCACCAGGCCAGAGACATTTGGAAAAAGGAGTTAATGTGGTTGGCCCTGGATCTTGCATACTGCTGTTTAAAAAGAAAAAATTTTTTAAGCTTATTTATTTAGAGAGAGACAGAGCGTGAGCAGGGGAGGGGCAGAGAGGGCCGGAACGAGAGAGAATCCCAAGCAGTCTCCACACTGCCAACGCGGAGCCCGACGTGGGGCTTGAACCCACAAAACCGTGAGATCATGACCTGAGCTGAAACTGAGTGTCAGACCCTTAACCTTAACCGACTGAGCCACCCACAGGCCCTTGCATAATGCTGTTTATATGTAAACTATCCCGGAGCCTGCTGGGAAATGGCCCTCCTCTGTCTTTTGGAAATACAAGGAATCTTATAGGGTGCTATATAGTGTCATCCCAGTAAGCCAGCTGGGATTCCAGCAAATGAGATCTCTGTTATTTGTTTTAGATTTTTGGCTTCGTGTTTTAATAAAAGGTTCTGTTACAGTTTGTAAAATATTATCATTGAAAGGCTTGCCCGTGGCCTGAGGCCCCAGGGTGGGGATGGAGGGCAGAGGAATGCGTTGGTGTGGCTGGGGCCTACGTCCCCCAGTGCAGGCACCAGAAGGGAACCCAGCGGCCCAGGCCCTGGTCAGAGCGCGGCCACTGTGTCCCCCGGCGGTCTGGGCCGCTCCAACTCTTGGATTCTTTAGTTGAGGAGAGAGGAGATTGGACTGGTTCAGGGGCCCTGAAGCCTTTTAAAGTGATCGACCCCTCTCATCCAGCCAGATCTCATGTCCCAGAACAAGCAGAGTGCTGGGTGGGCCACTTAGGTTGGGGTGGCAGGCACTCACCGGTCCCCCCCCCCCCCCAGCATCGGGTGCCCCGAGCCCCAGGGCGATTCCGAGTTTCTGGCCACGTGGGTTCTGTGTTGGGGGGGGGAATGGGACTCAGCACCGTTTGCCTTCTTTCCTTCCTCCGCTCCCGCGGGCCCGCAGCATGGGGAGAATTTCCGCATGGAGATCTTCGAGGGTTGCAACTTCACCGGCCAGTGCCTGGAGTTTCAGGACGACTGTCCCTTCCTGCAGAGCCGGGGCTGGGCCAAGAACTGTGTCAACGCCGTCAAGGTGTATGGGGACGGCGCGTGAGTAGAGGCCGCAAGGCCGCCGACCGCGGCCCGGCTGGGCCCTGCACAGCCAAGTGTGTGGGGAAGCCGCCGGGCGGGCCCGACCCCAGCAGCGGGGGAGGCCCGGCACCCCCTCAGCTGCCTCCTCTACCCCAGCCAAGCAGCGGGGAGGCTTCCTCCGTGGCTCCAGAAGGCCGTGGTGAGGGGACGTGGGGCCCCAGAGGTAGGCCTCCCCAGTGGGAGCAGACGTAGCAGGGCCCTTTGTGGACTAACGGTTCTCTAAGATTAGACTGAGCTCGGGGACAGTACTTTGGTCCCCTCGAACCAGAGGAAGCCCGCTCACCCTACACACCCCGGTCCTACTCGGCCAAGGGGTCCCCTGAGCTGGAGCTCTCCTACCGAGCGGGCAGACCCCTGCCACACAGCCCCTCCGGGGAGCTGGACGTCATGGCGGCTCACTTCCGGTGGACAGGTTGTGGCCACGGGGGTTTTGCCCAGGGCGTGTCTGCCCTGCTCCTGGAGAGTGGTCAGGACCCCCGTGCTGGCCTGGCTTCTGCCAGCCCCCCGTATAGTCAGCTCCTCCTGTGAGCCAGTGGGTAGCGTCATCTCCGTTTACAGAGAAGCAAGCAGAGGCTCCGAAAGTGACCTGGCCCTGCTCGCTCATGAACCGCACAGCGGGGGTGGCAGCCGGGCGTCAAGTCAGAGTGTCCCCGGTGTGGAGCAGGGAGCCTCCCCTGACCTCAGTCCCGGCCCCTCTGCAGAAGAGCCCCACGCGGGTTCCGGGAACGTGGCTCCCGTGACAGCAGCTAAGGGGTCCAGTTGCTGTCTGTGTGCCCGAGGTGGGGGATCAGGGCACGTCACGAGAGGTTCAAGAGTGGTCACGGGAGGGACTGAATGGAGGTTGTGGCTGAGCCAGAGGGAGCACTGGACCCCTCGCCTCCCCGGCCCCCCGGCCCCCCCAGGGGGATTCTCTCCTCCTTCCCAGAGTCCCAGGGGGACTCAGCTCCCTCCCTGCTATTTCTCTGTCACTCTGACTCTATCCAGGGTTCCTTTTCTCCTGTCTGCCTTTCTCTGCCTTTCAGAAATGTTTGCCCTCAGTTGAAGGCCTCTGGGAATCCGGGGGTAGAATTCCAGAACAACAGTTTGCCTGGAAAACGACCGGCTAAATTATGTCTCGTGAGGCCAGAGTCATACCTTTGCGTGGAAGGTGTCCTGAGACCCTAGCCACAGTCCCCGAACACCCACCCTGGGAAGACTCCAGGGGCCTCTTTAGGAAAAGGGGGCGGGGGAGGGTGGGAGCTAAGAGTTTTGAGTGCAGGGGCCCGGGGTCTCCTGTAGCTCCCGCTTACTCAGCGGCTGTGTATGGCCAGCCCCACATCTCACCCAGGGCTCTGCTCTCCTCCCTACGGGGGTTCACCCTTTGCTCCTGTGACTACCTTTAAAAAAAAAAAAAAAAGTAAGCCCTTGGCCAGGGTGATGGCCTGGACCACCAGGTCTGGGGGTGGTGACCTCCGTCAAGCCCTTTCCTGGGGTCTGATGGGGAGCCTCCAGGCAGGTCTCCCTACCGCCTCCCAGACACCAGCCACGGTGTTCCGCTGGTTCCCGAGTCAGCTCAGGATCGACCTGTCCCCACAGACCCGGGTTCTGGGGGGCATTTGGAGGGAAATGTGCCAGGTCGCTCTCCCTACTTCCTGCCACCCCTCAAAGAGCACAGTCCTTGCTGTGGATGGGCCACGCCCCCTCCTCCCTCCCTCTTCATGCCTGGTCCCCAGAGTCACAGCAGGAAGCCCGGGAGACCGGAGACGTTTACTGCAGAGGCCCAGCCTGTCCTTCCTCTTCTTCCTTTTGGGGACTCCTGCATATACGCCCCGAAATCTTGGGCCTGAGCCACCCACGGGCATGAGGAGGGGGAGGAGGGGGGAGGGGCAGGAAGGCTAGGGGTGTGGGGAGGCCACGGTGAGCCAGGTCTGCCCTGAGCTCCCCAGCGGCTCACGTACTGGGCCTCTCTCTTCATTCCCGACCCCTGACCCTTGTGCAGACTGCGCCAGGAGCCAGATGTGGAGTCGGGATGGGGCAGGAAGGGGGTGGCCGGGGAAGCTGCCCTAAGCAGGCGACTCGGGCGGGGGGGCGGGGGGGGGGGGATGGTGAGGGGGGTGGCCTGTGACTTGGGCAGTCACTCCCTTCTCTGGGCGGGCTGGGCTCAGAAATTCTGAGTCTGTGTCTCAGCCAGGAGAAGGCTCCTTCAGCAGCCGAGTGCCTTGGGGGGGCGAGGGCCACAGTGGGGTTCGCTGCAAAGACAGAGTCAGGGCACCCCATGGCCTGGGCCGGAAGGACCCCAGCGACCGGATCGGGGCGTGTAGCCCCGCTTTGCTTCCCGCGGTGGAAGAGCCAAGGGTGAGGGAGCATCAGAAGGGAGGAGGAGAGGCCAGCCCCACAGGCCCTGCCCCACACCTCTCCCCCTCAGCTCGGGCCCCCACATTGGCCGGGAGGGGTGAGGGGTGGTGGGCAGGCGGGAGGCGGGCAGACCCTGTGCTGCTCAGCGGCTCACGGCCGCCTGGCCTCCCTCTGGCCGCAGGTGGGTCCTGTACGAGGAGCCCAACTACCACGGCCGCATGTACCTGGTGGAGCGGGGTGACTTCCGCAACTACTCGGACTGGGAGGCCCACAGCTCTCGCGTCCAGTCGGTCCGCAGGGTGGTCAACTTCTTCTAGCGGCAGCCCCTTCCGGCCCCACCCTGGGCTCAGACCCTGAGGAATAAAGATCATGGAAAAGGAGAGCTGAGCTGGCCTGAGTGATTTCCCCGCCCCTCCCTGACCGTGGGGCAGCCGGCAGGGCACCTGGGCCCCGGGCTCAGGCCGGGGAGCTGAGGGCGGCCGAAGGGGCCAGAAGGGATCTACAGGCCCTTGAGCCGAGCCCTTTCATTTGACACGGGAGAGGCGTGCGCCCTGAGCGGGAAGGACAGCCTCCGGTCCCAGAGCCAGCTCCCCGTGGAGCCAGGATAGGGCCAGAGCGCCTGTTAGGGGAGAGTCGGGGAGAAGTAAGGGGGGCTGAGGCCGCCACTCCCTCCCGGCTGTGCCTCTCCTGACTCAGCAGCCCCGGGGCGGCCAGGCCACGTGGTCTGCTCTGCAGCCAAAAGCCTGACCCAGGGTTCATGAGTCTGCCTCTCTGGCTGATCTTGGCCTTGGGGTTTACGGGAAAGGCCCCTCTGAAAAGATGGGCTGGGCCTTAGGGACACATTGCCCGCTTGATCGTGCAACGGGGGCTCAGAAGACTCGGGAATACGCAGACCCCGAGGCAGTGGAGGAGGAGACTTGGAAGGAGCTGAAGACCATTGCTCCCGCGCCCAGCCTGCTCCCGGGGCTGGGCAGACCCAGGGGCCTGGCTCCCTTCACCCCCTTGGGTGAACCCGTGGACCTTGTTTGTGGCCTCCGCCCTCTCCGGGACCCTGGGTCTACCCTGTTGGGGGTCTGAGCCAGGGGCAAGGGAGGGAGGAGCGTGTCCTGAAGGTGGTGGGGTTTCTGGGAATAAGAGGGTCCTCGCTCCGGACACCTGCCCACCCACACTTCAGTGTCCAGCCTCCCCTCCCCCGTGAGACAGGATGGGAGCCTAGCAGTGGCCCAGGTAACTTCTGCCCCCTGCCCGGGGCTCCCCACCAGAATCCTGAACCACGGAGCAGCCTGGACGGACCCCGGCTGTTCAGATGGGCATAGAGATACTCGACAGGGAGAGGCCTCGGCTGCTGTCCTCCCCTGTGGGCTGGGCTCCTGGGAACACAAGGGCACTGGACACTCGGACAGGGTTCCGTGGAGATGAGGAAACCAAAGATGTCTACTCCCCGCTGCACCCAGACCGAGGCGCCTGGCGGGAAGAGGGATGAGGGGCTGCGGCAGCCTGAATTGCTCCCAAGAGTGCTGACCATTGGCTCAAGCTCGTGCTCCAGCTTTACAACGCCCCCCCTCACTCTGTGATCCTGCGGTCCCCTGCCCCCGCCCCACAGTTTGCCCCTTGACTGGCCACACAGGCTCCGCCCCCTCCTCTCCACACATCTTGCTTGTGCTTTTCCGATTAGGGGGAGGGGGTCCCAAACGGGAAGGACCCCTTCAGGCTGGCCACTCCCTCGGGACCCCTATGGGAAAGTACTTGAACCCTGGAATTAATACATCGACTAGAATCGGGCCGTGGACAGGCTGGGTGGTGGGGAGGGAGGGAAACAGGGTCCCAGAAAGAAAACCAAAAATCTCCGGGGTAGGTTCTGCTGAGGGTTCTGAGTGAGGAAGAGTCTGTCCTAGGGGGCTGTGAGGGTGCCGTTGTCCCATTTCTGGGTTCTGCCCCCGCACCCCACGTTGCCCACTGAGGGAGAAGTGGAAAAGGTGAGTCATCGGGGGGCTCCCACAGTTCACCCAGCACAACACCTGCCAAGATCCGGGTGGCGAAGGCATAGGGCCCCCATGAGTCTGCTGGGGGACCCCTCTAAGCAGAGAAGTTACAGCACTGGGCGGCCATCCACCCCTCCAGGATGGGGAGAGGGTTGCCATCCTGCCATTTGTAGATGGGGTCCACAAAGGGCGTGCCCTGCACCCCAAACACCCCAACCTTCCAGCCTTTCACCTCCAGCCCAGAGCGTGGAGCCCGGGAAGCCCCTGGCCGTGTGGGACTGAGGCCTGCCAGGTGCAGACACCCTCCTTCCAGGCCCTCCCTCCACGACAGGGCTCAGATCATGAACTTGGAAGAAACCACCACCACAGCAAACGGGTTCAAATCTCTAAGCCCGGAACGAATCAACATGTAAATACACCGTCACCCTGTCTGAATTGGGAGGAGGCTGGTATGAAGTCATGCTTTTGTTTTTCATTTCTCTGCCAGTTTGTTCAGGGAGGTGGAACTTTCCGTGTGAAGTCAGCCACCCTGGTCTCCACTTGTGTGGGCCCTGCCCCCGGCTAGGACGCTGTCCCTGCTCGGCTGGCCCCTCCGTGCTCCACTCGGGTCTGGGACGGGAATCTATGATGTTCCTTACTATGTACAGTAACCCCAAGGCCGGGGGAGGCAGGACCTGGTGTCCCCACTCACGGTGTGAAGGAGCAGAGTGTCAGAGGCACCTTGGGCTGCTGTAACAAATACCAGGACTGGGGGCTTAGACAGCAGAAGTTCATTTTCTCGCAGTTCCGAAGGCCAGAAGTCCAAGGTCAAGGTGTGGGCAGAATTGGTTTCTCCTGAGGCCTCTCTCCGTGGCTTGCCCATGGCAGTCTTCTGGCCGTGTCTTCACGTGGTCTCTGCTCTGTGTGCCTCTGGGTCCTAATCTCTTCTATACTAGCGGTTTGGGATCAAGGGTCTCCCTGAACTACCTCATTTTAACTTATTTCCACCTTTAAAGATCCTGTCTCCAAATACAGTCACATTCTGAGGTCCTGAGGGTTAAGACTTCAATATATAAACTTGGGGGGCCTACAGGGGGCGCCTGGGCGGCTCAGTAGGTTGAGTGACCGACTTCAGCTCAGGTCATGATCTCACAGTCCGTGAGTTCGAGCCCCTCGTCGGGGTCTGTGCTGACAGCTCGGAGCCTGGAGCCTGTTTCAGATTCTGTGTCTCCCTCTCTCTCTGCTCCTCCCCTGCTTGTGCTCTCTCTCTCTGTCTCTCTCTCTCTCAAAAATAAACATTAAACAAATTTTTTTAAATTAAATTTGGGGCGCATACGTTTCAGCCCACAACACAAACCAAACAGCTTTGGGCCTCAGTTTCCTGCTCTGCGAAACGAGGGCAAATCTATCTGTTGTTCCAACTGTATACAGTTGTAGAAGCCAAGCCAGTAACCCACGAGAAGGTGCTGCATGAATATGGGTCATTGGCAGGAAGTGACGAGTGCGCTCAAGGTCACCCGGGACGTTGGGGAGCAGGGACAGACGGGTTCTGGTTCTGATGGACCCCACCCCGATGCTCTCTCTAGCATTCCCTTACGGTGTGACCTCGGACAGGTCATTGCTCCGTGCCTCAATTTCCCCTGCTGTGCGGTAGGGGCAACAACAGCACCCCCTTTTGGGGATTATGTGAGGACTTCTGATGAAGGAAGCCCTCCCACGGGGTCAGGAGCTTGGCCCCCCTGTTCCTTCTCCGGCAGGCAGCCTCTGGGGAGCCAGGCTTCCAGGCGTTCTGGAGGTTTCTCCTGAACTTGCCCCCACCCCCACCCCGGCCCCAACCGCTCCCCTAGAACTAGGAATAGCGTCACCTCATTAACTGGTGATTGACCGCTTGTGCTCCTGGGTGACCTGCCCTCACCCCAGCCCCCCTGCGCCCTAATCTGTCAGCAAATCTGCTTTCTGTGCCATCCCCACCAGAGCGCTTGTGGGCAGGCTCGCAATTTGTCTGAAGTCCGTCCAGGGGATCGGGTAGACCGAGGGCCGGTGCCTTCTGAGGAGAGTCACACATGCTTCACATACTTCTGTCCCCGCTCTGTGGTTTGGGAAGCCAGGACTTTCTCAAAGCCGTCCTGTCCCTCCTCCGTCCCCAGCCCGCGGCCCCCTGCTGACCAGGAACTGGCTGTTCCACAGTCAGACCCCAGGAAAAAATTTTCCCTTTGAAGCCGCAGGTGTTCCTGCCCGGGAGTGCTCTCTCCGCACAGCATCCCCCACCCCCTGCAGGTGACCCAGCTGTCCCCCTGGCTCACCGCAGTCCCCGCTGGAGGCCTCCTGTCCCTGCCTCTGCCCCACCAGAGGAGTCCCTTCAGACCCCTACGTATCTTCCTCCCTCCCCCCTCAACAACCCATATGGGTTTGCAATGAAAACCTGCTGCGGGGGAGGCTTTTCCAAAATCTGGCTCCGGGGTTTCCGTTTGGGAGGATGGAGACGACGCCCTGGAGACGGTGGTGATGGGCGCAGACATGAACGGACACCATGGGAGATCTGTTCTGTCATCACAATGAAAACAAAAGTCTAGCCCCTCCTCGTTGCCAGGGTGCCAAGGGCTGCTGGGAGATCATCTGGACATGAAGGACCCTCCCCGGATTCTAGAGGATCCCGTGGGCGCCACCTGCCCACGCCGCCCCCTACCTGGAGAGTCTGTCCCCTCGTTCCTGATCTCAGTCGGTTCCCCCACCGAATGCCGGGGACATTGAAAGTGCACAAGGCAAACTTCCTTCCACAGGGTGGCTCGGGGAACCCGGGGCGAGGACTGGGCTGAGCCCCAACTTCCTGAGCCCCAGCCCCTGCTCAGCTGGGGGCAGCCCGGCGACACGAGAGGGATTGACTTGCCTGGCAGCCTGTGACCCCCGGACATGTAAAATGAGCAGTTTCGTAAACAGGATCTTGGCTTGCCCGTGGCCTGCGGCTAAGGCTAAGCCCCTCTCTGGAACCAGTGATTGAAAACATCCCGAAAGGGTCGAGCTGATCCTCGGCACAGGACAGAAGGGACAGAAGGGACCTCCCTGGAAAGTGAGAGCAGCCCCTTGCTCAGGGTGGGTGGGGGGAGCGGTCAGAGGTGAGAACCCTGTTCCTGGTCCCTGCGTGCCCAGCGTCCCCCCGGGGCCACCCACCCTGGGTGGAGGGCGGGGGCCCCATAGGGTGAGCCATCGACCATGATGGGAGGGCCCCTGTCCAACCGGAGAGGCTTTGGCCGTTGTGTGGGACTGCCCTGCTTGGGATGGATCCATACCACCTCTCCATGCATCTTGCCGGGCCCCCAGCATGCAGGGAGCCCACCATTTGGGGCTGAGAAAGGTGTCTCCTGGATCCCTTTCCCATGGAGGATTTGGGGGGCTTGTCCCTGGGTGCCGGGCTGCTTCACAGCTGCGACCCACAAGCAGCATCCTGGGATTCCTGATCCACATGGACAAGAAGGGCAGCAGGAACAGGCACCACCCAGGAAATGGGGCTACTGGCCAGAAATCCTTTCCTGGGGCTCCGGAGAGAGCAGCAGCACCACCCCCCCCAAGACAGGGAGCACTCAACTGCCACTTTACACATCGTGGGGCTGCGCACCAAAGCCAGGGGCGTCCGTCTTGAGCAAAAAAAATAAGGCAGAGAAAGCATGTGAAAGACATCTTGGGGATTTCGAAAAAGGGAGAAGAAAAAAAGGGGAGGCCAGGGTAAGGTGAGCGTCCACAGTGTTCTACGGGGTACGAAGTCCCGATTCTTTGAAAACAGCATCGGCTCCATGATGCCGAGTCCAAAAGATAAAAAGAAGCCAGTTTCCCGGGAGGAACGCAGCCATTCCTGGGACTCAAGCCAAAGAGACACTTCTTCCAGGGGTCCTTGGGACCCATGCTGCAATTCACAAGCAGCATCCTCAACATAGCCCTCTTGCAAAGAAAATAACAAGCTTCCTAGGATTTTTGTTAATAATACCCCGCAGGGCTAGGCCCACGGCGCCGTGCCAAAGTAAACTTTCTGTGGGGGCAGTATTTTAACATCACTTGTTTATACAGGGACATTTAGCTGATGCTGAGTATATCTCACTGGGCTGTGAAGGCCGGACCTGACCATCCTTAGTTATCAGAACATACTAACAACAACACAACTAATATTTATTGAGCCATTACGATGCCAAAAACACAAGGGACCATCGACACAAGGGACCTCCGGCCTTCTGACTCCTGCCTACGGCCCCACAGCAGTGGTTTTCCTGCTTTTTTTTTTTTTTTAAATGTTTGTTTATTTTTGAGAGACAGGAAGACAGAGCACAAGCAGGGGAGGGACAGAGAGAGAGGGAGACACAGAATCCGGAGCAGGCTCCAGACTCAGAGCTGTCAGCACAGAGCCCGACGTGGGGCTTGAACTCACGGACCGCGAGATCATGACCTGAGCTGAAGCCCAGCACTCAACTGACTGAGCCACCCAGGCGCCCCAGTGATCTTTCTGCCTAAACCTGTTTGTGGGTCATTATATACAAGTGAAATGGCTGTGTCACAGAACAGTCCTCACACTCAGTATGGAGCTGAACATTGATATTTTCTTTTAAAACAATGCTGGTCAGAGACCCACTAAATTTATCTCACAAGCCCCAGTGGATCACGATTCTCTAGTCTGAAAAACACTACTCAAAAAACAAACAAACAAACAAACAAACAGGGGCGTTTGGGTGGCTCGGTCGGTTAAGTGTCCAACTTTGGCTCAGGTCACGATCTCACGGTTCATGAGTTCGAGCCCCGCATCGGGCTCTGTACTGACAGCTCAGAGCCTGGAGCCTGCTTCCGATTCTGTGTCTCCCTCTCTGTCTGCTCCTCCCCCGCTCATGCTCTGTCTCTCTCCTTCAAAAATAAATGAAAAAAACAAAACAAAAACAAAAAAGCCACTACTCCACAAAGACCTAAGGAGATGTGGCAGACATTGTGGACTAGCCAATCCAATCCCAGCCCTCTAACCTTGCCTGTCTTTACTGACACATCCGGGAAAGCCAACTACTTTTTTCCCTGCCTCCCTTGCATGGACGCAGCTCACGGACACAGCCATGGGAAAAGCTCTGAGCAATGGGATGAAAACCAAAGATTATTAAAAGGACTTCTAAAAAGGCTTTTGCTGTCTTGATAAAAAGCCACTTCCCCCTGGCTTCCTGCCTTGAATGAAGATGTGATGCCAGGAGCCTGGGCGGCCTTCTTGTAACCATGAGAGCAAAGCAGAGAGAATATGGCTCCAGTGTCATTAAGCCCCTAAACCTGGGCCAGCAGCCACCCTTGTTTATGTTAGAGAAATTAACCCCTATTTATTTTGCCAGTATTACGTTTTCTATCCCTTACATGTGAAGGCGTTCCTAACCGATCACAAACAGTTCCTAATATGTACCTAGTTCTGTGCCTCACTGGTGACTATTGAGCACTTGCAGGGCACCTGGCTGGCTCAGTCAGTAGAGCATGTGACTCTTGATCTTGGGCTTGTAAATTTGAGCCCCACATTGGGTGTAAAGGTTACGAAAAGAAAAGAAAAGAACTTGCTTTTGGAAGTATGAAGACAGATGTTTTTTCAATCAACATCTATCATCAAACTGTTCATCTGTTCAAATGGGCATCCTCTGCCTAGTTTGTCCAAAGTAGTGACATATAAGGATAATGGGGACCACAGAGGTTCTATAAGAACATCTTTTCTGCTCTGCAGAAAGTGCGCTAATAGTGTGATATCTGTATACAAAGGAGAGAAGATATGTGACTTAGCCTGTGTCTGTGCCCCCCTCCCCCCGCCCGGCCTGGTCCACTCCAATCTGCTAACCTTCCTGGTGCCTAAGCCACACAGTTTGTGACACTTCGCTATGCCAGCCATAGGCAACGGATATGGAAGGAAAGAGCCGCCCTGGTAGAGGGTGGCAAAACATGGGGCCAAGTTACCGTCCGTGGCCCGCTGGAACCAGGCGCCCACTGGAACCGGCAGAGTTTCGAAGGACTGCACAGTTGCGGTCATAAAACGCTTTTAGAAGGATGCAGAATGCAGACGCCATGGTGGAGAGCTGCTTCTCCAGCACCGGGTATTTGGATACACAGCAAGATTACGTCTCACGACGTGCGTGGCGGAACCCAAGGCCTTCCGTGAACAGGCTAAAAATCTGGAGACAAAGTTTGGAGACCGATCCTGTAGATTGCCAAACGGAAACCCCAGTTGTATCCACCAACTTGCCAGGTCTTCCGTGTGAAATTTATTTATTTTTTTAAATTTTTTTAACGTTTATTTATTTTTGAGACAGAGAGAGACAGAGCATGAACAGGGGAGGGTCAGAGGGAGAGGGAGACACAGAATCTGAAACAGGCTCCAGGCTCTGAGCAGTCAGCACAGAGCCCGACGCGGGGCTTGAACCCATGGACAGTACCGTGTGAAATTTAAAGCACTCATGAGAGAAGGACCATTGGGAGGGGGGTGGCGGGGGGATGTGGAGGACTTCGAGGACCCTCCCCACTCCCCTGAGGAAGATGCTTTTCCCTTGAAGAAGCAGCGAACAGCTTTCTGCATGCCATACCTCTCCTAGCTATTTCCCCAGTGACAGGGTTTTCGCTTGTATGGCTTAGACTAGAGGCAGAGATGCAGAATGCAGAGACAAGGCAAGGAGAGAGATACCTGGGAAAATTGCAGGGGTCCACAAATTTCCATCATCAGAAATCTGGAGAATGTAGGGATGGGTTTTGAGGGTGCTTGGCCAAGAGGGAGGAACACGATTCTGGATCCGATTGAGGGCACGGAGAAGACAATCTGGTGTTTGATGCGCCGGCTTGGGGACTGTGGTCTGTGTTCCAACAACTTACTGGACGGGCTGATGCCAACCCGACGGCATTGAAATGACACAGAAAGGCCAGGAGCCCTGGCATACATAACACCGGGGGCTTGGTTCTAACCAAGAGACAAGAATGCTGAATTGGATCCATTCACACGTACCCACCTCACCCAGCCTTGGCTGGTACCCCGAGGGCACCCACTTGATTCCCTACCCCCAACTTCACCCTTGCCACAGGAATAAATTGCTAACAGAAGTTCCGGAATCTTTAAAGGCTGTCTCTCAGGGAATGCTGCCAGGAGGGGCTGTGAAGAAACATCTGGTCCCCCAGGGGGTGGACGAGCATCTGCTGGAAAGTACAGTGGGTTGGGCCTCAGAGTGTAAGGCAGGCGCGGAGCTTGGGTCTCAGGGAGCCCTGTGACCTTCCAAGATCTCAGGCTCTGGGGGATGAACGGGCGATCGCCCAGAGTTGACTCTGGGAGCAATCCGTGGAAGTCTCCGTCGATCTGCAGAATCAGGAAGGTGAGGCAGCGTGTGAGAGGACCGCGCAATCCCCAGACCTGGCACTCCGGAAGATGCCCGCCACGGTGTCACAGGTACCTCCTGTGACTTCTTCCCGGTCTTTGAAAGTTAGACCTTGGGTCATTGCCTCAGATAGAGATGCCTGGGGGGAAGTAAATACTTAGACTTTTAAGGGGCCTAGCACACCACGTGCGAGCGAGTCTCTGAGAGGACGGCCAGCAGAACGTCGGGAGCTATAGTTATTGACAAAGCGATCTCGCTGACTTCCGGGGGGAATGGGGCGCCCACAGAGCGGTGGCCTGGAGGGGTATGGATGCGACCCGTGGACAGTGCCCAGACTCCAGTCCAGCCTCCCCTCTTGCTAGCTGTGTGAGCCTGGAAGGGTTAATGTCCCTCTGTGTCTCAGTTTCCCTACAGTAAGATGGCATATTAATAGTATCTCTGCAAAAGGTTATTAGGAAGGGGCCCCTGGGAGAACGTGAGACTCTTGATCTTGAAGTCGTGAGTTCGAGCCCCATGTTGGGCGTAGAGATTGCTTCAAAATGTTATCGTGGTGGGGGGGGGGGCGCCTGGGTGGCTGGGTCGGTTAAGCGTCTGACTCTTGATTTTGGCTCAGGTCATGATCTCACAGTTCTTGAGATTGAGCCCCATGTCAGGCTCTGCCCTGACAGCACGGAGCCTGCTAGGGATTCTCCCTCTCTGCCCTCCCCCCGCTCACGTGCGTGCTCGCTTTCAAAACAAATAAATAAATACACATCTAAAAAATGTTACTGTAGGGTGCCTGGGTAACTCAGCTGGTTGGGTGTCACACTTCAGCTATGGGTCATGATCTCGTAGTTCGTGAGTTCGAGCCCCACATCGGCTCTCTGCTGTCACGGCGGAGCCCGCTTCAGATCCTCTGTACCCGCCCCCGCCCCTCCCCTGCTCGTTCTCTTTCTCTCTCTCAAAATAAATAAACTTTAAAAAATTAAAATTAAAAAAATGTTATTGTGAGGATAATAAGACCTGTAAAGCACTTGTAACACGTTCTAGCATATTCTCGGTGTTCAATAAATATTACTGTCATCGTTCTGATGGTCATACTCAGCAATGAAGATCACTGAGACGGCCACCGTCACACAGGCAGGGCCACCAAGGACTCGGGCCTCTCGGGGGTTAAGGTCTGGGTCTCCACAAAGAGACAGAGAGGGGAGCCGGGAGTCCCGGCATGTCCTAATTCTTACCTTTCTTTAATTTGGATGCTCATTTCTTCCTTCGCCTGATATCCTTCTGACAGATTCCCTTCTCTTGCCTACACTCAGTAAGCTCAGTGTCTCTCACCACAACCAAAGAGTCCTGATGGACACCAGCTTGCTCCCAGCAAAATAAAGGCAGGTGTAGAGTTAATGGGTCAGTGGACCCTTGGCTTCCGATTGGAAACACACGAAACTCATGTAAAATACGCGTAGTAGGATTAACAGCTCCAGTATGAATTAAACTTGGCTTCAGGATCCACACAGAGAACAAGCAAATGCATCATTTTGTGGGCAGCTAGAAATCTTCTGGAATGAGTGAAAACAGATGCTGCTAAACCAGCCTCCCTCCTTGTCCTTTCTAGTCACACACACACACACACACACACACACACATACACACACGAACAGGCACGCATGCACACACACTCTAACCATGATGCCTTGCTGGGTCCGGTGTGAATAAAAGCCACTCACAAGAGGAGAGATGCCCACAGGCAGCATGTTCGAGATCTCTGCGGGAGGGCAGAAGTGTACCGGGCACCAAGAGACAGGCTGTGGGCCTGCTTATCTCCATCCACAGAGAAATGCACTTAGTGAGGTGCCCACAGATCCTCGTTGAATATTCAGGGAAAGACACTCTTGCCAGACCTTTGCCTGAGATTTCTCTCCAGGAAAATTCAGTGGGATCAGAGAGAAAGGAACTACCACGAGCCTTCCATGTCCTAGGCACTGAGGGATGGGCTTGCTCCCTTTAAGTCACTGATTCACTTGCATTATGTAGACAGATCATTTAGACATGAGCCTAACAGATCCGAATCTCCCACTCAACTGCGTGACTTTGTCTACTTAACCTCTCTAGGCCTCATTGTCCTCATCAGCAAAACCAGAAAGATAATATTTATCTCGAGTAGTTGTTATGGAAGTTCGAAGTTATTACACAATGTGCGATTGTGCCTGCCTTATCACTGTCACTTGATTATAGTGAAATACTGTAAAAATTCTGATAGCATAGGATGTTTTTGTTTGTTTGCTTAGTGTCTAGGGGAGGATAGAATATGTAGGAAAGATTTCTGCCAGCCTTGGAAATCATTCTTTTCCAGTCTGACCGTGGTGGCGGATACAGGGACCGGGTTTCACTTCTTCATCATCGGATGCACGCAAGATGCTGTTGAGAAGTGTGACTGGGTGGGTTAGTTTCAGGGAATTTCTTGCAAGAGGCGTTAGCAGAGTTGGCCTGAAACCGGAAACCAGAGATGGTTGTTGCCTGTAGAGGGAAAGGTCAGGAGGCTTGGGAAGGTCTCTCTGTCCCAGATATCCCTCCCTCTGCCTCGTAAAGGCTGAACTCTAGAATGTAAGCGAAAAGCTTTTTTCCTTTTCTTTTCGTTTTTCAAAAGCAAATGGTAGCTCAGCCAGTCCACGTCAAGAATTGTGTAGAATTCCTGTGTCAGGTGCGGAAGGACCCTGCCCTGGGGGCAGAGAGGGTAAAGGAATCCCTTTACCAGGGACCCCAAGGACCAGGACCCCAAGGGAGGGAACAGCCCAGGGAGGGGGTCTTCTGTCTCCTTTGGGTTTTCTTCTGAGCACCTGTCCGGCCAGCTGCCCATCAGTCTTCATACCTGGATGTTGCAAGGGCATCTTGACGGTCACAGGTCCTAAGAGGAACTTACAGTCAGCCTGTGGGAGCATCTCTGAACCCAGTCCCTGTCTACGCAGTCTTAGAGTAGCAGACACCCCGTGGATCGTCCCTTCCTCCCTGCAAGCATCCAATTTCCGAAGATACTTCAGGGTGTCTGTTTTCCTCTCTCCTGCTGGATCACACCCCATCCTGCCTCCTTTCAGTCCACCTCTACCTGTGTCTTCCCACAACTCCAAATCCCACTGCCCCCCACCCCTAAACCCTTCACTGGGGCCAGCTCCCTAAGCTGAACTGTAAACTGACTCACCAGATCGAATAAATTGTCCAGTGTGCCCTGGGACCCCAATATGGGGTTTGCTTTTGGTGTCTGGGCGTGGTCAGCCATTGGGAGAAGGTCTGGCCGTCTTTGCAAAGCTACCTGGCTCCGTTACCCCGCCCCTCGGGAAACCCTGCTACTTTTAGGACCTGGAGGATCCGAGTCGGAGTTGCGCGGGTGGGGGGTGGGGGCGTCACCCCTCCCCGCCCCCTGCGAAGCAGGCGGCGGAACCGCTCTAATAGGAACCAGCAGGCGTTCCGGGAGGGCTCCCGTCCCAGGGTGTGGGATTCCCGCAGAGACCTCAGTGGACCGTCAGAGGAGCTGGGGTGGGATGGGGATGTCAAAAGACGGATCGGTGGGTGGGGGCCCCGCACCCCCAGCACGAGGACGGCGAGAGCCCGGCGCCGAGGACCCCGCGGCCGCGTGAATGGGTGAACCTGACCGCTCCGGGAAACCCCACCGCGCCGCTCTCCCCCGGCTCACCCGCCGCCACCCCACTGGCGGAACTTCTTTAGAATTCGGGGCGTGTGTGTGATTTCCCAGCGAGGGCGGGCCAGGGGCGCTCTCCAACAAGGGGACCGTCCTACAGCATCCCCCCCCTCAGGGCTGGGAGCCTGGAGCGGGGCAGGCTTGCCCCGTGGTGGCGCGCAGCCGCCGGCCCGAGGGAGCTCCCGGGCGTGCGGGTCTCACCCCACCGGACCCTCGCGTCCACCTCCTCCTCCCTCGTCCCGGCCTTCGGTCCCCGCCCGGGGCAGCCGGGGGAGTCGCACGTGGGGCGGTGGGTCCGGAGGGCCGGGTGCCGGGGTGGGGGCTGGGGCGCCGGCCGGCCGGGAAAGTGGGAGGGGACAGGTTGGGGGGTGGTCTCTGAGGAGGAGCCAGGCCGGACCGTATTGTTCCACACTCGCCGCCCCGAGCGCGCGGCGCCGGCCGGGGAGGGCGTGCGGGGCGCTGGGCGCTCGGCCTCCCGGGCTCCCCCCCCCTCCAACCCCCGCCGCGGGACCCCGCCAAGAGGCCCGAGCCTTCCGGCGCGCCCGGAGACGCCGCTGCCCGGGGGTCCTCGGAGGGAGGGGCCTGCCCAGGTGGGGCGCGCGGAGCGGAGGCGGCCGACGCCGGTGGGGGCCGGGAAGTCCCAGCGGGTCGCCCCCCTGCAGCGCAGCCCCCTCCCCCTCCCCCCCCACCGCCGGGCCCGCGGGCCCGGAAGCCGGGTGGGCGGCGCGGGAGCGGGGGCCCCCACCTCCCCTCCTCCGCACCCCGTGCCCCGCGGGGGGCCATGGCCGCGGGTCTCGGCCGCAGCGAGCCGCCGCGCGGATGCCGGGGCGCCCCTCCCTAGCGGGGCGCTGCCTCCGGGGCTCCCGGCGGGCCGGCGGCATGGGGGGCGGGGGGTCGGCCCTGAGGGTCTGCGCCGACCACCGCGGGGGCATCAACTGGCTCAGCCTGAGCCCGGACGGGCGGCGCCTGCTGACGGGCAGCGAGGACGGCACGGCCCGGCTCTGGAGCACCGCGGACGGCCAGTGCTGCGCCCTCCTGCAAGGTAGACCCGCCTCGCCGCGCCCTCCCTCGCCTCGCGCTCGCCCGCCTTCTGACCTCAGCCCCGCGGCCCCCAGACCCCCCGCGCCCAAGCCCCGCCCCCGCCCGGGGCGCTCGTGGGCGGGGGGAGCGCCCGCCCGGGGCCCAGCGCGCC